>NW_019398374.1:3708-14171 GCF_000591075.1 Eurytemora carolleeae
AGGAATAAGAAGGCAGGGATGGGATGGATGAATGGGAAGGGAGGAATGGGAAGGTAGGGGATGGGATGGGAGGGATGGGAAGGGAGGGACGGGATGGGAAGGAAACATGCTTTATGAGTAATTTCTGAACGGTAAATCTAATACCAGGGGAGGGGAGCTGACTGCTAAGGAATGTTATGAAGGTGGAGGGGGGCTGAGTAATGATATAATAGGCGGCCTTCGTGTGTCAAGATATTTGAACTACAAACTTCAAACAAGCTGTTTTTAATGTCAAACTATAGATATATTTACTTTTAATAGAAAAAAATACAAACTTTGCTTTGTTCCGGAGAGGTTGACATTGGCCATTTTTAAATCCCTTGTTGACGAAGCAGTCAATATCAACCGCTGTCCCTATCTCTAAAACTATGCATTGTATGAAAAAAAATAAAAATAATTCTGTTCCTCAGGGTACATTTCTATAAAAAATTGAAAATTTAAGAAAAATATTTTGAAAAATATGAAGTTTAGACATGGACGGTTAAAAAAAAACTTTCCTGATAATTCACAACTCCAAAATCAGCAAATTTTGATCTGAAAAAATATGCATCTTCAAAAAAATATTGGCTTTGAAGAAACGTCAATTAAGATACAGAGTTCTTGAGGATCAAAAGTGCATGAGTAAAAATGCTGGGTGTGTGGGGAAGAAGCAAATGAAAAAGAAGTGGGTCCTTATATGGCAAAACTGGTTTCAGAGCTGATCAAAAGTAAACCAAAACTGATTGAAGAATTATCCAAAATTACTTCAACTAACCCACCAGCTAACCCCTAATGAAGCTTCATTGGTACTTTTCCAACCTGGAGTGCTAGGAGAAAATGTGCTAGTTTTCTTGAAAAGGTTCTTCACTTTAAATCCAGTTATGTATACAATAATGTATTCAGTTCAAAAAACTTCAGCTAACAGTATTATTATTTTTAAACTTGCAAATTAAATATTATTTTGTTACTTTTTCTTTTAAGTATTTTGTAATTATTTCTTTTGTTACTTTGTAATTTATTATTTGTAATTTACTTTTTATTATGATTTGGCGTTCTGTACTTTTCTAACCTACAAAAATTACTATGGCCACATTTGAAAATATTGGCCAAACTGGAAACTTAAAATGGTTGGGGAAAGGGGAGGGTCATTGCCAATAAAATGTTTCCTCCTTCTTCAACCTTTTAAAAATAGATGTTGCTATTTTAATATGCAATCAATTAGTCCATTTTTGAATGGAATTGAGTCTTTGCAGCAAACTCTGATTTTATTGTCCTTATACATTTACAAACATTGTTGTAAACCTATGATATTTTAAACTATGAATTCTGTTAGATTAAATAATCTAAGTTTCAAATATCAATATACCAGCAGGCTGTAAAGATGTAGGGATTAGAAAATGTGAGTTTGTAACAACAACTTTTACATTTTATTGAAAAATAGTATTACTTTTCTAACATGGTATTATTTCTGACCCTATATTTTTCTTTTTTGATAATTTTGATTTAATTTTTTACAGGGAACTTGTTCTATAGAAACTCTCCAAACTGAGTTCAATACATTTCTCATGAATAATTAAATACTACATTTTTGTAAAACTGTTCTTAGTTGAACCGCTATTATATCATGTTTAAAATTGTTGTATAAAATATAGAAATTAGTAGAAATCACTAAAGTTAAGCACATTAAAATAAATGATGGCCAGGAAACTATATGGAATGAAAAGGTCAAAATTCTGCAACATTACTGGTGTGACCTTTATTTAGGTGAGAAAAGCAAATTTTTGAGGGAAACAATTATGTCAGAGTCCGTTTTTTTGTAAAGACATATTTTTTAATTGGTCCCTTTTTAACCCTATTCCTAGTTATTTAAAATTTTGCAAAATTTTTTACATATTTGAAATGGCATAGTCAAGGGCTTTTCAAAAATGTATAATTTTTCATTTTTTGGACAAATTTTTTTTTGCAAACATTTTACTATATAACTGGATTTTGCGATAAAAAATTCAATTTTTGCAAATTTGCAATTTTTTTTGCAGATTCTAAAAGTAGAGCACACGAGCTTTCTAATGATGTATCATTTGTCATATTTGGACATCAAACATGGGATTTAGAGGGGGGGGTCAAATTGACCCCCCCAGCATATCCTGGTTTTCAAGTACCTCAGCAGAGATAGGGTTAAGATAAGTTAGCATAACCTGACATAAAGTTAATTACTGAAAATATTATTATTATTAATATAGTGAATAATTTGGTACAGGTTTATTCTTAAGACAAATGATTATATATTTGTATGTAAATTGTATTTAAAGGTAAAAACATGTAAATGTTAAGATGCTTTTCCATAACTTTGAATTATATATTTTAATTTTCATTCTAACTCTCTATGAATAACATCTTCTGCCATCACATCTATGTTGGATAAGTTGGTTTTTGGATTGTAAATGTTGTTAAAGCACTGAAACATAATTAATTAAATTTTGTACATTCCGAATCAGAAACATTGGGAATTAATTGACAATTTATAAGATTAAACTGTTTAAGGCATTAATTTGTTAATCTAATTTTATACATATGATTGATGAAATGATAATAGATTTTGTGATAATCGTTTCACCAGTCTTATTTGTATTTTTGTAAAATAAGATTGAAAATGAATGTTGTAAACTATTTCAAAGATCAAAGATAATGAAAAAGTCTTCTGCTTAATTTTAATTCAGTCCGGGTCTTTTTGCTTAGTACTGTAAGAATTATAATTCCTCCTTTTTTTTGAATTTGTTGTATTTGTTAACATTAATTATTTCCCACGAATTTTGTTACCCCATTCCTTTCCAAGATTTTAGAAAAATTATATAACAGCAAGGTGGTGTCTTCAAATAGGGGAAACACTGAAAAGATGAAAGTTTGAATTATCAAAACTTTACACCATCAGATTGCAAACATATAGGGATTGGACCACTCAAAACAGACATTTTTGTGTATTTGTTAAGTTTTACGACGATCACCTTATTGAAATAACACCATCGAGCAAGCTGATTCAAAGTGTAGAAGATCTAAATAGAATTAGAACTTATCAACTTATAAACTTGGCATTTGGCAATAACTAAAAACTATCAAAATTGTAATTTAAATCCGATCATACACTTGAGCTAGTGGAAAAACAAATATATGTTTTTTTATTTAGTTGTTTCAACAGTTGTATTAATACTTTGCATTCAGGATTAAACAATTTTCCTGAAAAAATTGGATTTCAGTATGAATTGTTAAACAAGCCTTTGCTTCAAATAATTATGGAAGCATTAAATCCCATGAACAGTTGGTGTTTGCCAAAAAAGGATAAGCAAAAACAACCGCAATTTATATGTGTTTGTAACGAAACAAATATTTGTAATGTAAAATTCACCTTATAATTTTTTCTAGCAAGTACAGCCAAAAAGTCCTGCATCATTGATTGGAATGTTCATTATTTATAATAAAGCAGTTGGGTCTTTGCCTTAAGCTTTAAGTTTTTAATCCCTAAATCTCTGCAACCTAATGTCTTAGACCTTGGAAATTTCAATTTAAGATTTCTTAAAGACAAACCAGTCTAAGTTAAAAATATTAAAGGCTTACACTTATTAAATCACAAAGATATAGGGACTAGAAAAATTAAGTTTGTGGCAAAGACTCATTTCAACCAAATGACAGAAAATGGTTATACAGATTATTAAATGTTTTTATCAAAATTGCAACATAAGAAATAATAGACTATTACAATAACTAAAATACATTACAATTCCTTGTGATAGATTTCTGGATTTTGAATTGATTTCCTCAACAATCCATTCTTCATACTAATTGACAAAAAGTACTCCATATCCAAATGCGTGAATTTTAACACTTTCACTGAAGTAAAATTTAGTTGATTACACCATCTAGTAACAAAAAGTATATTTAGACCATAAAGCTTATTTAAGGTTTAGAGCTGGATTTATGAGCGTTTGTATATTTTTTAACATTTATTTTTTTTACTTAAAATTTTTTTTTAAAGTATCTTTGTAGCCAAAAAACTTCAAAACGGCTTAACTGATTGGGCCCAATTTTTTTGTGGAACATTAAAAATGCCTATTTTTTTTGCAAAAAAAATAGGTAAATTTAAAAAAAAATCAAATTTGAGTTAGCAACAATTTTTCTTCTCAATGTATAAGATTTAAATGAAAAAATCTTTAAAATTAAATATTTGGCAAGAAATTCAAATTTAAAAATTTCTTAAACTGCCTCTTTTTTTCTTTGCAACTTGCTTGATTTTTGTCTAGGAAGTGACGGTATTTTAATTTTTAAAAGTCGGTAGTAGTGGTGGTAGCCGGAGATTGAAAAAAAATTATGAAATTTTATGGCAAAGAGTAACATTACGTAATGAATTTCTGCACTTGAATGAATACCTTATACAACTTTAAGCTTGAGTAAAGGATAGTGAACAAAAGTAAGTTCCATTAAGCTTTTGCATTTACTGTTTTAAAAACATTCCCAACGTTGTGATAAAGCTTTTTAAATATAACCACAATTTGTTAAAATTCCATTTCCCTTAACGTTTTTTTGTGTTACACTTTGTTAGAAATAATATTATTTCTAAATGAAAGCATTACAACATTTTTTCCGTGATAATTACATTCCTACTTTAGTATTTTTCATCTTAAAACATGAACCATGCAAAAAAATGTGTTGCTAATCCCTTTTTACCCACACTGTATGTTGCTGTTGCATTGTTAACCTTTTTAGAGAATTTGTAGAAGAATATGCAATATATGCGTGCCCCCTCTGAGGGGGGGGGACTCAAGGGGGGGTTCTTTTAATATTACATCTTCCTCAGGCAATCTACATTCTACATTGCATTGCATTACACTCACCCAAACTAAATGATTAAGAAAAGAAGTAAAATATATTCTGATTCACGACAATACCCTTCAAAGCTTTGTCTGATCAAGTATTCCATTAAAAATACATGTTTCCCATTTTGAAAACTGAATAACATTATTAAAATTCATACTCTATATAAAAAACATGGTTTCCTGATTATCAAAATAATACTCCATTTCTGAAATGTTGAACTTTTCATAATACTATCAGGGAAAATGTTTCAAAACGTTTGATAAACAGTAACAGAGGCATATTCAGGGGGGGGCTATGGGGGCTAAGCCCCCCCCTGGACCAGTGAAATCTATTTTGATTTCAGGTTTTCAGGTCCCAACGGGTGCTGAGACCCACCCCTGGACAGATAAACAAATTTAAGCCCCCCCCTGAAAAAATTCCTGAATACGCCCCTGAACAGTAATGTAATTTTCAGTCATACAATGTTACACTTTTTATAAGTTGAACTTTGAAATAGAAATCCTTTCGTTACAATATTCAATCACATCACAATTCATTTTTCAAACGTTCTATTTCAAGATTCCCATGGAAACAAAACATTTCTTCATGGTATGGTCAAACAAGTTGTAGATATTAGAAAAATAACTTTAACATTTCACATTAGCTTTAGGTATGAGCTCCTATAACGTTAATGTTTAATGTTAGTTTTATAAAGAATAACGTACAAAAAAGTACATTTTACATTACGTTACACCATTGTTGACATCTCTACCAGTTGTTATACTTTTTAAAAAAAAGTAAAATATATTTCTGTAAAATAATAGAAATTTCTTTGAACAAAAATATACTATGATAGACGTAGATGTTAAATTCTGTGGTTGAATACACAACATCAGATATGAATACCCGTTGGTTAAAGGGTAATTCAAAATGACAATCAGGAAATTTGGAAAACAAAGAACACGAATGATAAAACATAACTTCAAAACTTCATCAAGAAATAGGAAAATATCATCCAAATCCAAACATAAATGTAAAAAGGTTAAAGACGGTACTGTTCAATCAAAATTTTAAATGTAAATGAACAGTGGATATTCTTGTGTTAGATTTATAAAAATAAATTTTCAAGAGAACTTGAACTTTTTAAAATCTAAAAAATAAATATTTATTCAGGAATTTTTTTTCAATATCCCACTACCCTCACTACTACCAACTTTTTAAAATCTTAAAATCAACATTTATTCAAGAATTTTTTTTCTATTTCTATCTACCCCTGCTACCACCGACTGCATAAAACCTTAATATCAACATTTAATTGAGAATTTTTTTTTCAATTTCAAACTACCCATGCTACCACCAACTTTTTAAAATCAAAATATATACACTTATTAAATTATTTTTTTTTCCAAATTTTCCAAATTTTATATAAATCAATACAAATCATTATTTTTAAAATTTAAAATATTACATCTTTAACCACCTTTTGACTATCTAGCATAACGCTATTGGGAAAAAAAAGGCATTTTATGCATAGATCATTTTTTGACCCCACGGCAAGGTTATGGATGATCGAATTTTCAAAAATTTGCCTCCAACAGAATTAGATTTTTAAAAATTTTGAAAATCTTTTTTTATAAAGTCCGCAAAATTTTGTTTTACTTTTCTTTTACAATATATATAAGAAAATGTATTCAATTGAATTAAAAGATGGGCCTAAAGCACCATAAAAGCCTAGTGTACATAGATTGGAATATATGATGGATGATTATTCAGGGTTCTCGGAAGTTACACGGAAGTGTATGTATATAAAGAAGGTAAATAACCCAAATTTAGTTTTACTGTATTAATTCAGATCAAGTTTCAAGTTGATGAAATTGTTCAGTTCCAGGCAGACTGCCTGGTCAGATCAGACAGAGGTGCAAATTCATGGATAAGAGTAACAACCACAACTTAACATTGTATGCTAAATCTTTGTAAATCATTGTTAATAGTTTAAAACCTGCCTAAGAAACCTGTTACCCAGGCATCATCAATCCAAAAGAATTTAGTTGTCTGTGCAACTGTCACTAATCTAGTAAATAGAACTGAAAACATTTATATTTGTTCAGATGTAATTGTTTACTACAGTAGAGAGCAGGTCGATATTTCATTCAACAAACTCATTTAAAAAATCAAAAATGTTATCTGTAAAAATTATTTTCAGAGAAACAAAAAATTTTACCAGGTAAAATTTATTTCTGTAAGTGATTTATATTTTTTTTAATTAATCACTTAAACAGTTTATAAATTCCTAATTTGGATTTTGCCAAAATTTGTAATGAGGAACATACAATTTTGGTGTTAATCCCATGTAGGCTGAAAGTCTAAATCTATGTATGGCGGGGGGGGGGGGGTCCCACCCCCCTTTCCTAGAAAAAAGCCTTAGGAAATAGGTATTGGGTTTAAATGCATATTCATAGCCCAAATTTTCTATGCCAGCTTATTAAAAAAAAATAAGACACACAGTGTGGCACATGTTTCTACATCCATTTTCAAGGGCTTTTCAAAATACGGATCTGTAGATTATGCATAAAAAAGTTATGGGCTATTTTAGATTTGCTTTTACACAGAAAGGACTTTTTACCGCCCTGTACCCTACCATTTGCAAAAAAATAATTTTCCAAAAAATCCTTTAAATTTCTATTAAAAATGATAAAAAATTAACAGTAATAGTAACAAAAATGATAGTGTTAGGGCAAAAAATTAGAGAGGGGTGTCAAACACCCCCCCCCCTTGATCAAGGTTAAGGGAGTTGAGATAAAACTCCTACACAGGGTATTACATGTGACTATTTATATTTCTCTAATCTACTAAAACCCACCTTGCAGCAGTCCCTGGATTCAATATATAAATAAATCCAGTGCAATATGGGGGATATCCATTAGCTGAAAAAAGTACCCTTTACTATCCACTGCATTGTAAAATAATGTTTCCAAGGTAGGAACTTTTGTACTATGGATATCAAGAACACATTGTATCTTTGTTAATTTAATCTTGATAGAAATTGTCCTGTGAACAACCAATCAGAAGCTACTGAATTTTGCCATTCAAGCAATGAGAGAATCATCTCAAAAGTTTCCTATGTAAGAAATAAAGAAATAGACCTCCTTCTTCTTTTGATAATTCATCATAGCTCACATACCACTAAAAAAATTCTAAAAGTATACTTGGTGATAAGAACCCCATTAGTGACGAGACGGTCAATTTTGACCGGGTAAGGTTTTTATTTTTTACTGCCTTTAATTTTAAACCAAATGTTGTCCTTTTTCATTCCCGCTCTTCCTACAGATATGCCAAGTATCACCTTGGCATATCTGCAGGCATGTTACAGGTTGATAGGGTGCTAGAGTAGCTAGCAACAATGGGAAGAGTTTTAAATTCTGGAACCTCCAGATCCAACAGATATATATCAGTAAAAACTTGTTTTCTAAATTGTTTTCATTTCTATAAAAAGTGTGCATTTTTTGACGGTTATGCTAATGTTAAGTCTTGGACCAGGTCAATTTTGGTTTTAAGCACACATTGTACAGTATACAGCTGGCTCCCTGTATAGAATATATTAACATCCCCCCCCCTCCTCTTGTATATATGCACCCTCAATGTTTAGTTTAAATATACCCCCCTGTATAGTATATTACAACTCCCCTGTAAAGTATAGTAATACACCTNGGGAGCCTTTCAATTACCTAATGCAAACCAGCAGTTTTCCCTAGATGACTTCATTGTGAACCTAGGTATATAAACAACCAAGTCAAGTATGTTTTTACCAGATTTGGGAATATTCAACCAGGGGCGTAGAGGAGGTTTAGCCTATGGGGGTTTACTTTTGACAAAATTTTGTTTTCAGCACCCCCCTAACGGTTAATGTAACCCCCTTATAAAACTTGTATTAGGGAAAAAAAGTAAAGCTTAAAATCCATAGTCCTGATAGTCCAACATAATCCTAATTTTATTTCTTATTCTTATTCTTCTTAGATTGTCAGTTTTGTGTAACCTTATATGGTATATGTATTGAATACTCATGAGAAGTAACATATATACAAATTTTTGTAGGGGATAAATTATGACTGACTTTCTTTAAGTCAAAAACGAGAAAATAGTTAGAAATTCTATTAGAAATGATGTGTGAAGCGCCAAAGACAAATTTTGGTATTTTTTCTAAATTGACAAAATTTGATAAAAGATGATTCACAATCATGATCTGCTGGAGCCAAGTGAGGGGGCGAGAGGGGGGAAAAATATGCACCACTGTTGATTACACTGGAGACAGTATTATTTAAAGCTCAATAATACTCTTCGTCAATATTTTTGCTCTGAGAGACTGAAATGGATTTGAAATAAAACCCCAGATAAAAATAATGTAAATACGATTAATGTACAAGAAAGAATTTGAGAAATATCTTAAAATGGACAAATTGTGACATTATCCAATGATAAGAAAAGTAAAAATCTGAATATATATGCAAGTTTAATAAACTAGAGCNCAAAGGGGTACCAGCCCTTGGATCCCTAGCCTGGCCTGCATGTAAAGTTTCCAAGCATCTACATTTTAGGATCAAAGAGAGACTTAGAGTGTACTGCTTACTATGCCACTAGAAATAGAATGAAAAAGATGTATTTTAAAAATACAGCTCTGATATCTAAATCTAGGATTTCACAACCAGTACATAACCTAGCCAGGTGGATAATAATCCTGGTTTTACTTTGTTTATTTGTTAGGATAATCAAATGAAAGGTTAATTGTGATCACTTAATACTAAGAAATACCCATCATTAAATAAAATCTCTGCCTGCTATATATTCAAGGATTATTTTAAATTTTAACTTCTAGTTTAAATTGTTACCTACCTAATATTAGTATTGAGAGGGTGCTCAACATTCATATATTGATAAGTTAAGTACATCGTCTCTTTGAAAAGTGGCTAAATTTGACCATTTGATTTAAAAACAGTAAAGGAGTGCACTGGAGGATATATTAGAGATCAGTTTGTGCGATTACAACAACTTATGATGAACTCATATTTCTGCTAAATATAGTGAAATTTTGAATCTGAACAAAATGTTTTGGTTAATTTTTAATAAAAGTTTAATTGACCTATAAATTAATATAAAAGTTTAACATCTCAAGCTCTATACCTCCTACCTCTATAACCCAACCTGACGACCATTCATGAGGTTCTACTACTGTATCTCAGCACTCATAAGTAAACACTACCTTAGTTTAATCTGATATAAGTATACTGGGTCAAGACTGTTTTCTTAAAGTTTTTTTTTCAATCATTATCAAATTTTGTTGAGTACATTACATTTCAAAGTTTGATTCATGATTTAACAATCAGTGTGATATGCAAATTTTTTTGCAGGGGCCGCCACAAGTTAAATTATCATCTAACAAAATTTCTTTAATGCAAAGTCAACCAGTGGTGCATTTCCCTTATCATTTGTTTCATTATTGTTCAACATTTAAAGCTTGATTGACCAGTCAACAGACAGTCTTATTGGTGGTTCTAGGAGAAATTTTATAAAAAAAATTCTTCGCAAAATTTTGCCTCAGTTTTGTG
>NW_019398375.1:0-365 GCF_000591075.1 Eurytemora carolleeae
TATTCTACCCACAGTGCTCGGTCCCTACCATAGGTTATTCTACCCACCGTGCTCGGTCCCTACCATAGGCTATTCTACCCATAGTGCTCGGTCCCTACCATAAGCTATTCTACCCACAGTGCTCGGTCCCTACCATAGGCTATTCTACCCAGAGTGCTTGATCCCTACCATAGGCTATTTTACCCTTTGTGCTCGGTCCCTAGCTTAGGCTATACTACTCACACTGCTCGGTCCTTGCCATAGGATATTTCACCCACAGTGCTCGGTCCCTACTATAGGATATTTCACCCACAGTGCTCGGTCCCTACTTCTCTCCTTAAAAATCATAACATAAAAGAAGATACTTAAATAAAAAGGGAAGTTTG
>NW_019398375.1:1372-14228 GCF_000591075.1 Eurytemora carolleeae
AACGAAATTGTCTCAACCCAGACATAACACACATATTATTTAATCTCTTCAGGGATAAACAAATTCAACGGAATTATACTTTAAAGAGACTGTTCACGTTATAATCATTGACTCTTAGATTAAAGGGACTGTAAGCGTAATTTTTCAAGTGGTCTTTCATTAAAAAAGGGACAACCTCGATTCTCAACTCTCAACTATACATTTTAAACATTTGACTTAGATTTTTCAAAGAAAGTAACGACCCCTGGACCTCTTTAGTGTCTGGTTTTCTTAAACAGATGATGTAAAAAGTGTAGACTAATGAGGGTCTCATGATTACCCCCCATTAGGATATTTCAAACTTTTAACGCAGTTTTTAAACATTCATTATTTACACAATAGTGTGTCTTGTTTTTAGCTGTCAGAAAAGTTTCTATTGAAGAGTTAGATATATCTAATGTCAGCTAAATATTTGTTAGCTAGTTGTTAGATATATCTAATGTCAGCTAAATATTTGTTAGATAGTTGTTTCTAAGACAGTGTTAGATATTAATCTGCAATATATTGTCTATTGTTAGATCAATATGGAAAATCTTCAAGGGACTGTACGCATAATTTCAAGTAACCCTTCATGCAAAGATGGCAATACCCGATTTACAACGATACCCTTGAAACCTTTATCTTCTAGGTTTTAAGTATTTGATTTTGATCATTTCTACGTGTTTTCCTGTAATAGGAAACCAAAACTAAAAATGATCAGTTTTCTAAAAGAATTATTTTTGTTTTGTTTTACGATGTACACAAAGAGAACATGTTCACAATTAATTTAGAAGATGGGCGCGAAGCGCCCTCTAAGGCTAGTTCTCTATATTTCTCTATATACCTCTATTTTTCTCTATATTCCTCTATATTCCTCTACATTCCTCTATATTCCTTTATATTCCTCTGTGTTCCTCAATATTCCTCTATAATCCTCTATAATCCTCTATATTCCTCTATATTCCTCTATATTCCTCTATATTACTCTATATTCCTCTATATTCCTTTATATTCCTCTATATTCCTCTGTATTCCTCTATATTCCTCTATATTCCTGGCAGTATTGTGTGTTTTAAGTATATTTATGTGTATCGATATGTGACACATAAATTGTACAATAAATTAGCAAGAACTTCAGTTCCAGCCTAAACTTAATAAATTGTCCGAAACAACATTTTTTGATACAGCTTAAAGGGACTGTAAGCGTAATTTCAAGTGAACCTTTAATTAAGATGGCAATGCCCGATTCACTACGGTACCCAAGGTATTTTTTGCCTGATAAATAATGTGGGAGATTGTGACGTCTTTCTAGTTATTTAATTCTAATTTTCTGCAGTTCAATGTGCAGTACAAATAATCAGCTTTCAAAATTATAAACATTCATACTTGATCATCAGATAAAGCTTTTTAGGTTACCGTTGTATCTTTGCATGGAGGATCATTTGAAATTACGCTGGCAGTCCCTTAAATAGAATAGATATTTCTTTGTTGTTGATTTTTGGAGGATTTTTTTAAAGTTTCCCTTCGAAATTTTTTTTTTGAGGGGGGAGGAGGGGAAATTAGAAAGGTTTAATCATATAATAATTATTTATAATTAAGGCCCCCCGTCGTTTTTCTAATTCAAGAATAGTATGAAAAATGTTATAATGTCCAATATTGGTAAACATTGCAATATTTAATATGCAATTAATAATATTAATTGCCATAAACCATGTTAGAAAAAAAGCCAAAGGGGAATATATTTTAGAAATTAAAATAGACGTTATAGGGACTGTAAGTGTAATTTCAAGTGACCCTTCAAGCAAAGACGGTAATGCCCGATTTACAACGATACCCTTAAAGGGTTTGTATGATCAAGTATGAATTAGATATTCACATTTATAATTTTGAAAACTGGTTATTTTTAATTGTGGTTTCTCTACTAAATTGACTAGCGCATTTCTTCTGCAGAAAACATATTAGAATTATGAGAATTTAACACGTTTTAACCTAAAGAATGCGACAATATCTTCCACATTATTCAGCAAATAAAGGTTCCAAGGGTACCGTTGTGAATCGGGCATTGCCATCCTTCCCTGGAGTGTCACTTGAAATTACGCTTTCAGTCCCTTTAAAACTTATAAATAATGAATAGTAAAAGTAACATTTTTATTAACAAAATTGGATTTGAAATATAATATCAAGTTACAAAGATGAGACACGTGTTAAATTGAAATCTTATAAGATTAAGAATAATTCGAAAAATAATTTCAGATTTTTAATGTTGGTCCGGCGGAAAAAAAAAAACTAAAACAGGGAGGGAAAGGTTGATGCTAAATTTTGTTTAAAAAATGAGTAAGTTCAAAATAATTTTTGAGAAAATGGGGCGCAAAGCAGTTATGAATTCTTGTTTTAGTAAAACTGTAAACTTTGAACTGTAAACTGTACACTTTGAACTGTAAACTGTTCCTTTTTTTTTACCTTTTTCTGATGAAGGATGACTGAGGTAATCATGATTTTCTAGCTNGTAATTGATAAAAATAGATTCATCTGTGTTTTTGCGTGTTAAAGAGGAAAATCTTGTTTTTAATGGTTATTAGAGTAGAAAAATTGCATATATTCAGAAAAACAAAAACAATTGCATTGTTTTTAAGTTTTATAAACTACGCAATATCATCCCTTATTAGCATACACTGTACACTGTACTGCACTGCACTGCACAGTGCACACTGTACATTTTCCAAAGACACTGTACCTCAAAGGCTAAATCACGTGAATCACTATATGTGCACAATGGTTTGGTAACTGAGTGTGACAAATTATATATTTCTTGAGAAACAGCGGGGAGGTGACTTTTGATAATTCAACAAATATAATAATAATTTATAATTTATTCAATAATCTTACGTACAAGTATCTATTTATTAATTTAAAGAAATTGCTGGGGTTATTCCTAGCCCCTGACAATCCCACCCCTCAGCACTCCTCCTACCGATACGCATATAAATCACGTCTGAGCCGAAAATTTGCGTATTTGCGTAGGTTTTAATTTTAAAAATATCAGAAAACAAAAAAGAGAACGTACNAAAGAGAACGCAAAGAAACCACAAAATATAAAATTTCTAAACAAAAATATTGGTATCTACAATTCATGAAATCCCATTCATGAAACCGGGTTTCCAATACTGGGATTCATGACGATAATCTGTCTTAAGTTTCGGGCTCTGAGCCCGAAATTAAAAAGAGTATCGAGGAACGAAACTTCTTGAAATTTGTGTAGATTTTGATTTAAAAGATTCGAAAAAATCATAACAAAAAATGTTGATTTCAACAAAACTGCCTAACCCCATTCGAGATACCCGGGTTCCAAAACTGGCTTTCATAACTATACCCTGTCTTAAGTTTTGGGCTCTGGGGTCTTCTGTTTATGTATAGTGTACAGGACGGATTGTATATTATGGATTGTACAGGACGGAGTGTATAGGACGGATTGCATTGGACGGATTGTAGGACGGATTGTACAGGACGGAGTGTTTAGGACGGATTGTATAGGACGGATTGTAGGACGGATTATACAGGACGGATTGTAGGACGGATTATATGGGACCAATTGTAGGACGGATTGTATAGGACGGATTGTAGGACGGATTGTATAGGACGGATTNCTGTGCTCGGTCCCTACCATAGGCTATTCTACCCACAGTGCTCGGTCCCTACCATAGGCTATTGGGGGAGAGGAAGAGGAAGAGGAGAAAGGGTGTAAGATCTTTAAAGGGGGAGGGGTGTCCTTAAGAAGGGTTGATGAAGGGGAGGGGCAGGACAAAGGACGAGAAATCAACAAGTTGACTTACGGTATTCCAAGATTCAATTCATCTTCAAAATATTTTTCCCTTTTCTTTGATAATTCTTAGCGAAGGAATTCTTTTATATGTTTGGATACTCACTACTCAGTCCGTTTTCGTTTGTACGTTTTGTTTCATCTTATTTCAGCGTTTTTTCATTTTTACGTTTAGTTTCATCTCCTTTCTTTCAACGTAGTTAATTTTTACGTTTTGTTTCATCTCCTATCTTTCAGTGTAGTTTCATTTTCCTGTTTTGTTTCATCTCCTTTCTTTCAGTGTAGTTTCATTTTTACGCTTTGTTTCATCTCCTATCTTTCAGTGTAGTTTTATTTTCCCGTTTTGTTACATCTCCTATCTTTCAGCGTAGTTTCATTTTTACGTTTTGTTTCATCTCCTATCTTTCAGTGTTGTTTCATTTTTACGCTTTGTTTCATTTCCTATCTTTCAGTGTAGATTCATTTTTACGTTTTGTTTCATCTCCTATCTTTCAGCGTAGTTTCATTTTTACGCTTTGTTTCATCTGGACTATCTTTCAGCGTAGTTTCACTTTTACGCTTTGTTTCATTTCCTATCTTTCAGATACGCCTCTGACTGTAAAAGTAATTTCAAGTGACCCTCCATGCAAAGATGGCGATGTCCGATTTTCAACGGTACCTTAAAGGGAGTGTTCGCAAGAATGAAAGGAGGTAAAGGGTTATGGCGAAAAATAAGCGCTTTTGATCGCTACTAATCTTACTTCTATCTTTTGAGTCTATAAGGAGAAAATTGTTATAAACGACTCATGCTGAAGAACGTAGCGTCCATACAAATTCAGAAAGCTGCAACATTCAACTCGGATTGTAAAAAATCAATTTAATTCCAAACACAAATCAGTCAGATATTAAAACCAATAATCATCGATAATTTTTCGACGCATTTGAATATAGATAAAATTTCATATTATTTTTTATTTTTTTATGATCTGATAGTTACTTTTGACAACAATTATTCCTGTTTCGAGAATTTTGATGACGAAGACGGCATTTTCAAATTTTCCAGGAATATTCGAAAATCCAGCGCCAGCGAAATATTATTTAAACTAAACAAAATCAAAAATATTATGAAATATTATATACGAATGCGTCGAAAATAATCGATGACTATTGCTTGTAATATCTGAATGATTTGCTTGGAATTAAATTGATTATTTTACTATCCGAGTTGAATGTTGTAACTTTCTGAATTTTTATGGACGCTACGTTCTTCAACATGAGTCGGTGTTTGAAAACGGAGTTCTGAAAATTTTCCTTCACTGTCTATGCGGCATAAATCTGCAAGTAACTAATATAGACAAACCACAATTGAAAATAATCTTTTATCGCAGATAAAAGAAGAATGTCTCATTCATCTTTGCTTTAAGAATTTAAATTTGAATCAGATTTCCCATTTTTTAAATGGACTTTCCTAAATTGAGAATTATGCAATTGGACTTTCCTAAAGAATAATAATAAAAATATTAAGAAAATAAGAGTATTTACAATATTAAAATATGATTGCGAAAACTTGCAAACAACCATATTTTTCAAGATTCTTTGAGACTTTCAAACACAACTGTGTTACTGTTTAGTGTGGATTACTACAAAAACTGTATTTACAAGAACACAGACAACATTTTGTGCATTAGACACGCCGGATCCACAACACAGCGTGTTCACTTGACCGGCAGGTACAAGTGTACACTTGACCGGCAGGTACAAGTAATGCATTTCAATCATGCAGCGTTTGAACCAAGTTTGAAGGCGATTTGAAAATCACAATTTAATTTCCTTGATTATTAGAACCCCCCTTCTTGTTTCAAAGTATGCAAACGATTCCTTTGACAAGAACTGTTAAAAGTTCATTAGTTACAGTTTTCTTTTTTTGCAAAAAAATCCCTTTAAATAAAGTTTAAAACAATAAACTAATTCCAAGTATGAAAAACCCAAATGAAAATAAAATAAACTATTCAAACAATTTTAATATATAAATGAATGTAAAACAAAACAAGAAAACATTTAGAAGATGTCAAATCATACAGCTTTTTAAAAACTTACTTTTCCCCACATAACAAGTTTACCCCTCATATAACAAGTTTCCCCCTCATGTAACAAGTTTACCCCTCATATAACAAGTTTACCCCTCATGTAACAAGTTTACTCCCCATATAACAAGTTTACTTCTCATGTAACAAGTTTACTCCTCATGTAACAAGTTTACTTCTCATGTAACAAGTTTACTTCTCATGTAACAAGTTTACCCCTCATGTAACAAGTTTACTGCTCATGTGACAAGTTTACTACTCATATAGAAATTTTACCCCTCATGTAACAAGTTTACTTCTCATGTAACAAGTTTACTCCTCATATAACAAGTTTACTCCTCATGTAACAAGTTTACTCCTCATATAACAAGTTTACTCCTCATGTAACAAGTTTACTTCTCATATAACAAGTTTACCCATCCTGTAACAAGTTTACTGCTCATGTAACAAGTTTACTACTCATATAGAAAGTTTACCCCTCACGTAACAAGTTTACTCCTCATGTAACAAGTTTACTTCTCATATAACAAGTTTACCCCTCATGTAAAAAGTTAACTCCTCATGTAACAAGTTTACTTCTCATGTAACAAGCATACTCCTCATGTAACAAGTTTACTCCTCATGTAACTAGTTATGTATCAAGTAATTACTCCTTATTTTTTCGCAAAAGTTTTCGTTCGCTGGAAAGTGGAAACCCTACTCCGCTATTAACAATGATGACGAGATTNCTTACTCCTCATGTAATAAGTTTACTCCTTACATATAAAGTTTATTCATCATGTAACAAGTTTACTTCTCATGTAACAAGTTTACTCCTCATATAGCAAGTTTACTCCTCATAGAACTAGTTTACATCTTATGTAACAAGTTTACTTCTCATGTAACAAGCTTACTCCTCATGTAACAAGTTTACTCCTCATGTAACTAGTTACTCCTCATATAAAGAGTTTACTTCTCATGTATCAAGTAATTACTCCTTATTTTTTCGCAAAAGTTTTCGTTCGCTGGAAAGTGGAAACCCTACTCCGCTATTAACAATGATGACGAGATTAAATTTAGGTTTAAGGTTTAAAACCAAAAATTACAGTATTATTAACTTATTTACTTGTTTACTGTGATTTAAAGGCCGCAAGCTCTTAAGCAAAAAAGCATTTTGCCGATGACTTCTTAAAACCCAAAGCAAACCACTAGTGCTCTATGTTCATGTAAAGGGCTACGTAAAATCATAAGTGAGTTAGAGCGGTAAAATCGAAGCCCAAGGCGTTCCAACACTTTAAATTCGACCCTGTCATTAAAATTGATGAAAATTTTTATAAGCAGGCTGAATCTATGTGAGTAGCTGAAAATTATTTTTATATCAGAGTAAACGGTAGCTATCAAGGTAAAGCATGAAAATCTAAATATTTCTCAAAATCTTTCTAAATCAAATTTGATAAAAATTCCCCTGCAATTGCGTTGGAGGACAAATAAAACAACTTCTAAGCCTCGCTATATTATCTACGTTTAATTTTAATTTATAGATTTTATTTGTGAGAGGATAAATTAAGAAACACTGTCCATAGCGTTCATTTTTGCACTAAGATAATTGATAAAAAAAAATCGTTTTTGTATTTATAAAGAAGGGAAAAGGATAAGAGTAAGTTACTGAAACTTAAAGAAATTATCTAAAACCCTATACTTTCACATAAACAAATATCTACCATAGCTAAATAATTTCTAATAGAAAGCACTCAAATGTATAAAGTAGAAGAAAACATTACCTTGAAAACATGATAATTCAACGTAATACAAAAACTTTTGCCTTTCCCCATTTTTATTCTTTCTTAATTTTTTTTGTATTCTAGTCTTTTTTCACTTTTTTTTGTCTCAGAAAATTGTGCCTACCCCGCCCCTCCCTTTCTGTGAAAAGAGTGTGAGGGGGCACTTGCCCCCCCTCCCACACGTGCTTGTTATGTTGTTTTATTAGAAGAAATTATTTCTGACAAAATTAAGTTATATAATTACAAACCAGACAGCTATCCTCTAAATTCTGTTAATACACTTTTTTTCGGACAAAACAATTTTTCTCAATCAACTTTTACAAAAAAATGAAATCAAATAAGATATTTTAAGCAATTTCATTGTCATATGTTTATTAATTTTATCTGCATGTGCCAAGCTGCCTACACAAATTTTGGGATATTGCTTTATAAGTATAAACATAAAACCCAAATCTTGAACATAACACATCTCAGACAGACAACAGGGACATTTTTATAAATATCATAAAAAAAAATTAAAAATATGACTGTTCGTATAAAAATATGCTGATTGAAAATGAATAAACAAATCCTGATTTTACAGTTTGACCATTATTTTCAGTAGAGTGTAATCAGCCCTTCTAAGAAAATAGCCGGTGCCTGACGCATGCGCAAATCGACGAAAATAATGACTACGGGCGAATCGGGACAATTTATTAAAGAGTGTTGAATATCAATTTTTTAAAAATTTTGTATCAAACTTTTTACAAATCTTTAATTTGATGTGTTGCAGTGTTTAAAAATTTATTTTGTTTAAATTTAAAAGTGGCCATTTTCGCCCCGTCTACAAATGAGCCGAGAGAGGCGGGTTGGGTCGCGCAAAAACATCTAGTTTGGTTGAACAAGCGGGGCGGGTTGGATCGATATTCGGCCTCCGTACTCTGAGATGGTTTAAACTTATAGTTATACACTGTACACTCGTAGAGTAGTGAAAATGCTCACCATTATTTCGTTGTTGCTTACTTGTGTGACATTTTATTGTTTTCGATTGTAATACACAAACCCACAGCACAAGGGTTCAAATCTTGCAATTTTAAGCAATGATACCCTCACTGCCTACTGCCTAACTTTCAAAATCATGAATCATATTTTTGCCTCCTTCATCTTATTCTTAGAATTGAGAAAAAAAATTTCCATATGAAAGTTTTATCTGCGATATTGTTCGAGAAGATTTATCTAATATTTCTAATAATTTTAGGCCCCTCTGTCCTTAAACCCATAGTATAGCTGATACCCCGAAACCTTCACCTTAAAGTGTTAAAAAAGTGACTAAAAAGTTTTGAAGAAAAAACTGTTTTTGTGATTGTGGGACAACAATTTTTTAGTGAAAATAGTTGTGAATTGTAAAGGTAAGAAATTTTTAGCTTTAGTCGAAGTTTTGTTTCAAACGAAATTGTAAAATTGTAATTTTTATTACACAAATCGCCGTCGCTGTCAATGATGTGCTATTAAAAAACGGTAATAGTAGTTTAAGTTAAAGACTAAAAGCAAAGTATCGAAATAAACGTTTAAGAGATTAATGCAAAGTTTTAGTTTTTATATATTCCGCTTTATTACGCATTTTACTATTCAATACGCCTTTATTATTTTTTAGCCTGTATTCCACAGTATTCCGCCTTGTATGCTCCATATTTCGCCTGTTGTCTTCTATATTTCTCCAGCTGTGCTCTGTACTTCGCCTTTATTCCTCATCATTCCATTTATAATTCTCAATATTCCGCCTATCGTCTTCTTTATTCCGCCAGCTGTTCTAAATATTTCGCCAATATTCCTCTGTATTGTGCTTCTAATTCTCTATATTCCGCCTGCTGTGCTCTGTATTTCGCCAATATTCCTCTTTATGCACTTCTAATTCTCAATATTCCGCCTGCTGTGCTCTGTATTTCGCCAATATTCCTCTTTATGCACTTCTAATTCTCAATATTCCGCCTGTTGTTCTCTATAATTCCGCCTTTGTTTCTTTATATTTCGACTTTATGCCGCTATAATGTTTCTGTTCATTTTGATTATATTCCTCATTATTCCGTCTGTAATTCTCTATGCTCTGCGTTTTCCATTTTTTCTGCCATTTTTTCTGTATATTTTGATTGTATGCATCTTTATTTCACTTATTTCTTTATTTTCTCTGTATATCGTTTTTTATTCCGTGTTTTATCATTATTTTTCATATTCTGCGTTTTTTCTTTTTCCTCTTCATTACTTTATATTCCTCTATATTCCTCTATATTTCTATATATTCCTCTATTTTTCTCTATATTCCTCTATATTCCTCTACATTCCTCTACATTCCTCTATATTCCTTTATATTCCTCTATATTCCTCTATATTTCTCTATATACCTCTATTTTTCTCTATATTCCTCTATATTCCTCTACATTCCTCTATATTCCTTTATATTCCTCTGTATTCCTCTATTTTCCTCTAGATTCCTTTATAATCCTCTATAATCCTCTATATTCCTCTATATTCCTTTATATTCCTCTATATTCCTCTATATTCCTCTATATTCCTGGCAGTATTGTGTGTTTTAAGTATATTTATGTGTATCGATATGTGACACATAAATTGTACAATAAATTAGCAAGAACTTCAGTTCCAGCCTAAACTTCATAAATTGTCCGACACAACATTTTTTTGATAAAGCTTAAAGGGACTGTAAGCGTAATTTCAAGTTAACCTTAAATTAAGATGGCAATGCCCGATTCACTACGGTACCCAAGGTATTTTTTGCCTGATCAATAATGTGGAAGATTGAGACGTTTTTCTAGGTCTAAAGGTATTTAATTCTAATTTTCTGCAGTACAATGTGCAGTACAAATAATCAGCTTTCAAAATTATAGACATTCATACTTGATCAGATAAAGCTTTTAAGTTTACCGTTGTATCTTTGCATGAAGGATCATTAGAAATTACGCGTACAGTACCTTAAATAGATATTTCTTTGTTGTTGATTTTTTGAGGATTTTTTTAAACGATGGGGACGACATTTCTTATTCTAAATTTTCCCTCCGAAAATTTTTTTTGAGGGGGAAGGGGAAAGTAAGGTTTATTCCTATAATAATTGTTTATAATTAAGGCCCCCCGTCGTTTTTCTAATTCAAGATTAGTATGAAAAATGTTATAATGTCCCATATTGGTAAACATTGCAATATTTAATATGCAATTAATATTATTAATTGCCATAAACCATGTTAGAAAAAAAGCCAAAGGGGAATATATTTTAGAAATTGAAATAGACGTTAAAGGCACTGTAAGTGTAATTTCAAGTGACCCTTCATGCAAGGACGGTAATGCCCGATATACAATAGTAGCCTTAAAGGCTTTGTATGATCAAGTATGAATTAGAGATTCATATTTATAATTTTGAAAACTGATTATTTTTAATTGTGGTTTCTCTACTAAATTGACTAGCGCAT
The DNA here is from genome assembly GCF_000591075.1 of Eurytemora carolleeae. Taxonomy (NCBI): domain Eukaryota; kingdom Metazoa; phylum Arthropoda; class Copepoda; order Calanoida; family Temoridae; genus Eurytemora; species Eurytemora carolleeae. Next base: position 12,486 of record NW_019398375.1, read on the forward strand.
TTCTTCTGCAGAAAACATATAGGTATTATGGTAATTTAACACGTTTTAACCTAAAACATCCCGACAATATCTACCACATTATTGATCAAATAAAGGTTCCAAGGGTACCGTTGTGAATCGGGCATTGCCATCCTTCCCTGGAGTGTCACTTGAAATTACGCTTTCAGTCCCTTTAAAACTTATAAATAATGAATAGTAAAAGTAACATTTTTATTAACAAAATTGGATTTGAAATATAATATCAAGTTACAAAGATGAGACACGTGTTAAATTGAAATATTATCATAAGATTAAGAATAATTCGAAAAATAATTTCAGATTTTTAATGTTGGTCCGTCGAAAAAAAACTATAACTAAAATTAAATTTTGTTAAAAAAAAGTTCAAAATAAGTTTTAAGAAAATGGGGCGCAAAGCAGCTATGACTTCTTGTTTTAGTAAAACTGTGAATTTTGAACTGTAAACGTTGATACCAGTATAAACGTCGGACGTTTCAAAGGTCGGACAGTACAAACGTCGGTCTTACAAATGTTGGACTGGTACAAACGTCGGACCAGTACTAACGTCGGATCAGAACAAACGTCGGATCAGAACAAACGTCGGACCAGTACAAACGTCGGACCAGTACAAACGTCGGACCAGAATAAACGTCGGACGGGTACATTTATAAGGAAAAACGTCGGACTTTGGTTAAGTTTGAAAGAAAAGACCATTGCTTTAAGAAATCTATATATAAATTTGGCTTGTCTGTTTGTCTGTTTGTCTGTCTGTCTGTTTGTATCCAATAAACGTCAAAACGGCTGAACCGATCGGGTCCAAATTTTTTGTGGGACATCTAGGGACCCCAGGGAAGGTTTATGAATGATTGAAATTTTAAAAATTTGTGTTTTAGAGGTTTTTAATTTTGTAAAAAAATTTAAATTTTTGAAAATCCGCGAATTTTTTTTTAAAAATCCGCAAAACTTTTTTCATCTTTGTTTTGAAATGTAAACAGAAAGAACATGTTCACAATTTAAATAGAAGATGGGCGCGAAGCGCCCTAAAAGCCTAGAAAGAAGGGCGCGAAGCGCCTTGAATTTCTAGTAAATTAAAAATCACTCACTTATTGTGATAACAATCAAAGACAACTGAATAAAGTCTCCTCCTTTGAAGGTAGCACTATATAAAACAAAAGACCAAAAAGGATTTGGCTTCAATTGTCTTGTCACAAAGTATGATGCTTCAAAATGCCTATATCTTTGCAACCCGACGTCGTATAACCTTTAATATTTCAACCTATGAAATCTATAAGATCATACAGTTTTAAGTTTGAAAGTATTAAATGTTAATACCATTACCAGGCTGCAAAGATATAGGGATGAGAATATTTGAGTTGGTGGCAAGAACTCAGTTACTTTGGGTAGATTTTAATTAGACCAGTCGATAAAAGGAAATAACTTTTTTTATTAAATCTTAAAGTTCAAATACTGGTCCGACGTTTGTCCTGGTCCGACGTTTGTAAGTCTTAGGTTTGTACCCTCCGACGTTTGTGGGTCCGGCGTTTGTACTGGTACCTGAACGTAATTTCTGTACTTTCAAGTGTAATGTCCTGTTCACAACAGTACCTTTTTATTACCTTTTTCTGATGAAGGATGACTGAGGTAATCTTGATTTTCTAGCTGACAATTGTGGTTACTGTATTAAAGTAATTTGCGGAGTAAGCACATCGAGATAAATCGAGGAAATCGTTAGAATTTAACACTTTC
>NW_019398376.1:0-13932 GCF_000591075.1 Eurytemora carolleeae
CATAGGGCCATTAAAATAGGTCAATATGGTCTTATTTCTAAGAAATAAACGATTTAATTTTATGCTTTTTTGGGGTGATTACTATTTGAGGTGGTGGAGATTACCAATTGAGGAGCGCACTTGCCGCAAAACAGATTTGGGTGGCGGTGATTACTATTTGAGGAACTCTGGACTCCCTCCCTCGGCGGACAGTATCTAACTACATTGCATAGTTGACAATGTTGAATGTCAATGTACTTGGTTGCATTGAGTACACAGGATTTGTGGTATTGAATTATGTATAGGAAATTATATGACATTTTTAAATCTTTAAAAAATGAATCTTTTGAAGTAAAATTTAGCTTTGCAATAATTTTTTAAAATAAATTTTCATTATGAAAGAATGTTTCTTTTAAAACAATATTATGAAAGGACAACCCTCTCCCTTCCAAACCCTTCAACCCCCACCCCTCCCCTCCTCTGATCACTGTTATGTCAAACCCTATAATCCTAATGGAGGACACATTGTTGACCGACTCCAATCAGAGAAGAGCAGTCAAACTAGAATTAGTTCAAATAACACGATATAGGTGTCTCTATAGTCACATTCTCAAAGTTCTGCATTTGTCTCTGATAAAACCATGACAATAAGTTTTCTCTGTTTTCGACATAATATGTTTTACATAAGTTTTCATTAAAAGTATACTTATTGCACAACATTGCATCTAGATGTTTCTGCTATCAATTATTTCAAACACAAATACGCTGAGTACAGACATCTTGATTATGTTTCGCACCGCATCGATAGCAAGCTAGTTTTCTTTTTTTTTTGTAGAGACAGAGGAACTCTTAGTTTAAAGGTAAACACGTGGGGGGATTCCATCGGTATTAAGGGGTAACAATCTAGATATGAGAAGGTCAATTAGCACTCTTTCACCACCCCTACCCCCCCCCTCCCTCCAATTGAGTCTGCAAACAGGTGACAATTGCCAATACTGTAAAAGACCAAAGTAAGTCCATGCAAGTCTCCTGTTAAACTTTTAACACACTTGGATGATGTAAGCTGTGTGATAGGTGTTCACTAACCAATTGTGTCTAAAACTATCAGATCAACTATATATTTTATAAATTTCAAAAACTTATTATATTATTATTATATTTTTTGGTTCACGATCATAGATATCTATTTCAAATGTAATTAAAGCCTAATTTTACCCCTCGGGCCTCGACATGCAATGTCCAATTTACATATGGTTTCCTTGAAACCTTAATTGGGTCAAAAATGTGGAAGATAACGTCGTTTTTCTGAGCTGAAAAATATTAAATTCTGATAATTTTTCCATTGCTTCTTAATATTAAATTAAATTTCCCTGCTAAAAACAAAATTATTAACATAATATCAGTTTTGAATGTATCTTTTTTCTTATTTATAGTAAAGGTTTAGTTATATTTTTTGGTCACATATCATATGAAATTAACAGTTCAGGTCCAGAAGTTTATAATTAATACATTTCTTGTCAATAATCAGACTATTTTAAAGGGACTGTAAACGTAATTTTAAGTAATTCTTTGAGCACAGATCACATTCTCCGATTCCCGTGACAGTGCGCTTGAAACCTCTGAATAATGTGGAAGATATTCTCGTTTTTACAGATTTTAAAGTACTTATCATTCTATAAATCCTACATTTTCTAGCAGTAGAAATGCGTGAGTCACTTTGGTGGAGAAACACAATTTTGAAAATTTTGAAAATTTTTAAATTATAAACATTAATATCATAAACTTTATCAGACAAAGGTTTTATGAGAAGATACTGCACAATTCACGCAATACACATTTAAATTTAATTTGTTTATTAATTCAAAAACGGTATTTATCAATCATAAATGGAATGTATTGCATTAAATGTTTCTTCTATAACAATATCATGAAAGGACCACCCTCTCCCTCCCCTCCCCTTCAACCCCCAACCCTCCCCCTCCTCTTCCCTGTGAGGTGAAACCCTATAATCCTTTCGGAGGACACATTATTGACCGACTCCAATCAGAGAAGAGCAGTCAAACTAGAATTAGTTCAAATAACACAATGTAGGTGTCTCTGTAGTCATAATCACATTTTCAAAGTTCTGTTTTTGTCTCTAATAAAACCATATCAATAAGTTTTCTCTGTTTTGTACATAATATGTTTTACATAAACTTGTATAAAAAAATTACTTATTTTACAACATTGTATCTAGATGTTTCTTCTATCAATTATTTGAAATGTAAATGCGCTGAGTACAAACTGTGGTTATGAGCATCACCACGGAACCGGCACATTATGGATTTTATTTTGAGTTCGCAGAACTCTTTGATAACTTAGGTTCTAATTCGCAGAGCGCTGGGTATTTTATGGCAGCCTGATTACACACCTGGAGATAAGAAGCCATAATTTTCCGGTTCCTGTCCTGGTTGGCTGTAAAGTGTACAAATGATAATGCCGAAGATTTCACCCTGCTCACTTGGTATCATTGAGTGCACATGTGTTTGAGGTATTGAATTCTGTAATAGTAAAATAAATGAACATTTTTAAGTAAAATTTAGCTTTTTATTATGAAAGTATTAAGAATTTCTATTGTAATCTTTTAAAAATATAATGAAATATTCTAGACAACTTCCTTTGCAACTGAATATAGTTCATAATTCTGCCACAAGAGTTCACAGTAAATCTATTAAATATTCTTGTTTTCTACTTAGAATAATAATGTTGAACCACAAAAAAATTGTTTGCCGTGTCACAAGGATTAAATTCCCTGCCATAAACAAATAATCAATATAATATCAGTTTTGAATGTATCTTCTTTCTATTTGGTGAAGGTTTAGCTATATTTTAATTAGTCACATATATGATCATAACAGCTGTACAGTCCAGGTTCAGAATAAATTTATAATTAATAAATTTATGTCAATATTCAAACTATTTCAAAGTTATTTTTCTATAAATCCTACTCTTCGAGGCAGTAGAAATGCGTGAGTCACTTTGGTGGAGAAACACAATTAAAAAAAATAGCTTTTAAATTATAAACATCTATATAATTCACATGTGATCAGACATAGATTTTACAATGAGAAGATACTACACATTTAAATTTAATTTGTTTACCTGATATTCTAAAATGGTATTTATCATAAATGCAATGTATATCATTAAGTGCTTCTTCTAAAACAATATCATGAAAGGAGGACCCTCTCCCTCCCCTCTCCTTCAACCCCCACCCCTCCCCCTCCCTTTCCCTTTAATGTGAAACCCTATAATCCTATTGGAGGACACATTGATGACCGACTCCAATCAGAGAAGAGCAGTCAAACTAGAATTAGTTCAAATAACTTAATATAGGTGTCTCTATAGTCACGATCACACTCTCAAAGTTCTGCATTTGTCTCTGATAAAACCATGACAATAAGTTTTCTCTGTTTTCTATATAATATATTTTACATAAACTTGTTAAAAATAAACTTCTTTTAAAATATCTATATGTTTCTGCTATCAATTAGTGAGATTTTTTACTATAAATATCTCTGATTACTGAGAAACTTCGTTGAGATTTCAAAATCCAAATATTATAAATACCTTTATATTTCTGACACCAGAGCTTCCCGTATCTGGCATTAACAATCCTCTACCCCAATATTTCATGCTTTCACATTGATTTCCTTTTCCAGATCCTAATCCCTCCACTTCAACCATTCTGAAGTGGAGGATACAGAAACAGAAATACATTCACACTTGTATCATGTGACACTGTTGGTGGATATATAGATGTATATGGAGTATATGTAGGTATTATGTTGACAAAAAAAGAAGAGAAATGCAATTTTCAAAGGGTGATTTCTGTAAAAACGGTTATTGGAAATATGTCACAAGGATAAAATTTCCTTGCCAAAAACAAATAATCAACATAATATTAGTTTTGAATGAACCCTTTTTCTCTTTAATGGAGGTTTAGTTATATTTTTTAGTCACATCATATATGAACTAATCAGGTACAGCTGAGGTTCAGTAGTTTATAATTAATACATTTCTTGTCAAAAATCAAACTATTTTAAATGGACTGTAAACGTAATTTTAAGTGATTCTTTGAGCAAAGAATCACAAATCTCTGATTCCTGTGACAGTGTCCTTAAAATCTATGAATAATACGTAATATTCGACTGCAGTTAATATGTATGTAGTGTGTGTATCCGAATATACTCTGGGAATCTTTATAGATTTAACTAAAGCTTTTGATACCTGTGATGTTGACATTCACCCTGGTGTGTGTAATACATTATAGAAGACCTGAGATACAGAGAACAGGAGATTAGCTAATGACCTGGTGTGTGTAATACATTGTAGAAGACCTGAGATACGGAGAGAACAGGAGATTAGTTAATGACCTTATCCCTGGTGTGTGTAATACATTATAGAAGACCGGAGATACAGAGAACAAGAGATTATAGCTATTGACCTTAACCCTGGTGTGTGTAATACATTGTAGAAGACCTGAGATACAGAGAGAACAGGAGATTAGTTAATGACCTTATCCCTGGTGTGTTTAATACATTGTAGAAGACCTGAGAACAGGAGATTAGTTAACGACCTTAACCCTGGTGTGTTTAATACATTGTAGAAGACCTGAGATACAGAGAGAACAGGAGATTAGTTAATGACCTTATCCCTGGTGTGTGTAATACATTGTAGAAGACCTCTGAGATACAGAGAACAGGAGATTAGTTAAGAACCTAATCCCTGGTGTACAATAGATTTATAGAAGACTTGAGATACAGAGAACAGGAGATTAGTTAATGACCTAATCCCTGGTGTACAATAGATTTATAGAAGACCTGAGATACAGAGAGAACAGGAGATTAGTTAATGACCTTATCCCTGGTGTGTGTAATACATTGTAGAAGACCTGAGATACAGAGAACAGGAGATTAGTTAAGAACCTAATCCCTGGTGTACAATAGATTTATAGAAGACCTGAGATACAGATACTTCTGGATGAACAAACCTTGGAAATTAAACCTGGGTAAATTAATTATTGTAAAATATTATAAACTTGATTTATATTTAAGTCTGTTTTTCTGAAATATTTTTTATCATAAAGGGAATGAATTGCATTAAATGTTTCTTCTGAAACAATAGGACGACCCCTGAACGACCCTTTCCCTCCCCCCCTTCTACCCCACTCCCCCCTTCTCATCCCTATAATCCTATTGGAGGACACAGTGTTGACTCCAATCAGAGAAGAGCAGCAAACTACTAGACTTAGTTCAAATAATACAATGTAGGTGTCTCTATGATACATTTATATTTTCCAAGTTCTGCATCTATTAAATTGATAAAACCTCTACAATATGAATCTCTATTTCAAGTTTAATAATTACAAATATAATATTTAATAGAAATACTACAAAGTACATAATCTGGATATAATATCTAGCCCATGAAGGGGTTTCTAATTATATATAAATCTTCCGTTTCTGTGCGTAATTATTATCGTAATCTTTTGCTGAATTGTGAAACCTCATCTTTTTAGCCTTTAAGTCGGCTTTACTAGAATGATATTTTTACAGGAGGTCCTCAAGGGAGTTAATCACTGTCAGAGGATATCTCCCTGCATGCAAGTCTCCTATTAAGATTGTTAACACACTGGAATCTTTTGTGCTGTGTGTTAAGTGTTCACTAACCAATTGTGCTTAAAACTATCAGATCAACTTTATTTGATAAATTTCACAATCATAGATATCTATTCTAAATGTTTAAAGCCTAATTTTAAGTACCCCTTGGGCCTCGACATGCAATGTCCAATTTACATATGGTACCCTTGAAACCTTAATTGGGTCAAAAATGTGGAAGATAACGTCGTTTTTCTGAGCTGAAAAATATTAAATTCTGATAATTTTTCCATTTGCTTCTTAATAAGAAAAATGTGCAAGCCTTTTTTGCAGAGAAACCGCAAATACAAATAAACAAAATAACTCACATATAAAGTTAAGCGTTTTAGCTCAAATTCATTACAGTACCCCGATAAGGATAAACTAAGGAACTTACAGTACATCGATGTACATACAGGGTATCCCATAAAACATGATATGTTGGTAAATAGTTTAAAATGTCTTCTTCCATAATTAGTTTAGAATTGTTTGATACCGGATGATGATGACATTGAAAACTATATTCGTCAACTTTCATGTTTTGATGTAACAGTTAATCGGATACATGATAGTAATATATAGAAGGAAAATATCATGGACAATAAGTCATAATACCTCGATGGCTGAACCGAATTGGCTGACATTTATATATATATATATATGTGTGTTAAAAGTGCTTCTATTATAGGTACAAAAATCAGTTTGTAAATTAGAAACATTAATTTATCTCTAATTCACACTTGATCCAGACACATATGTTATTAGAAGATACTACACTTTTATAAAAAGTATACTTCTTTTTCAATATCTAGATATTTTTGTCATCAATTAGTGAGATTTATCACTGTAAAGATAATCTGCAGATATCACTTTATCAGTCGCTTTTGGAATTCGACACTGGCCACACTGTCGTTTACCACTGAAATCTGAGCGAACAAACAAAATTCTCAGATATTAGGATGCGCAGTTAAATGTTATGAAATATTCCAGTGAAATTCAGAGAGAGAGAGAGAGAGAGAGAGACTGCACATTTTAGATTTATTTATGTAATTGCATTAAATGTTTCATCTAAAATAATATCATGAATTGGGACCCTCCCCCTCCCCTTCAACACCCACCTCTCCCCCTCCTCTTCCCTGTCAGGTGAAACCTTATAATCCTATTGGAGGACAAATTGTTGACCGACTCCAATCAAAGAAGAGCAATCAAACTAGAATTAGTTCAAATAACACTATGTAGGTGTCTCTGTAGTCACACTTACATTTTCAAAGTTCGGCATTTGTCTCTGATAAAACCATGACAATAAATTTTCTCTGTTTTCTACATAATTTTTTATATTTAAATATTTATAAGAGTATACTTCTTTTATAATATCTAGATATTTCTCCTTTTAAATGGTGAAATTTCTCACTCTAAATATGTCTGATTGCGGAACAGTGGTAATCCCGCAATAGTACATCTTTCGGTGAAAGGTACATTATTTTCGCCAGATTTGTTCTGGACTTGACGTCTTCCATCCTCTCCAACCATACAAAGGTTGAGGGTTCAGAAGTACAGATACATTCACATTTGTATACTATGACACTTCAGATGGTGGATATAGATGTATATGTAGGTAATATGTTCACATAGAACAGGAGAAATGTAAGTTTGAAATGGTAATTTAACTATAAAAACTATTAATAGAAATGTGTCACAAGGATTAAATTTCCTTGCCATAAACAAATTATCAACATAATATTTGTTTTGAATGTATCTTTTTTCTTTTTGGTCAAGGTTTAGTTATATTTTTTGGTCACATATCAAATATATGAACTAAACAGATGTACAGTCCAGGTTCAGTAGTTTATAATTAAAAAGTATTTTGTCAATAATCAATCTATTTTAAAGGGACTGTAAACATAATTTTAAGTGATTCTTTGTGCAAAGATCACAACCTCTGATTCCTGTGACAGTGTCCTTAAAAACTCCAGATTTAAAAGTATACGTATAATTCTATAAATCTATACACTTTCTAGCAGTAGAAATGCGTCACTTTGGTGAGAAACACAATTTAAAAAAATCAAGTTCACTTTATAAACAATGTCCATAATTTACACTTGATCCTATAGATGTAAATGGCCCCAAAATCAAAATTGTGGTTATATGTCTTTTTTTCCTTGCGTCTGCAGTGCACCTCAAAAAAATTCAAGAAAACAAATTCAAATATTCAATTCTCAAAAGAGAATGTTTGTGCGTTTTAAATGCACAGGTTCAACACTCTCTTAAAAACTCTGATTTCAGTTAATTAACAAATATGATATTATTTTGCAAAATCAAGCGTTTTTGCGCTGCGCAAAAAAGCATGAAAATCACACTTGATAAAAAATTCAGTACTGCATGTTTTTTCCGTTTGCCTGTGCGTTTTCATTCCCATTTTCAACTCTCTTAAAAACTTTGATTTCATTTCACAATTACACCAATACCCTCCCTCCCCCCCTTCACCTCCTGTTACCACTTTTCCTCCTCAGTGCTCTTCCCTCTATGGAGAAACCCCTGTAATCCTGTTAGAGGACACAAGTGTTGACAGACTCCAATCAGAGAAGAGAAGCAAAATACTAGATTTAGTTCAAATAATACAATGTAGGTGTCTCTTCTAGGCACCATTTACAATTTCAAAGTTCTGCATTTATTATTGATAAACAGTTTACAACACATTTTCTCTGTTTTATGTCTAATATTTACAACATCTGAAATTATTTACAGATAAATATAAATAAATAATATTAATAACACTGAGCTCTTATTAGATTTGCTTTTTATAAATAAGTCTGAATTTGATATTCTATATATAATCGTTAAACTGTAGTAGTTTGCTTGCAGGAAATTATAGTTTTTTATGCATTTTACATGCTTCTAACCAATTATGTCGAGGTGTTGCAGTCCTGTAAGCATGGCGCATTTTATCCTATAAGACAATGTTACAACTCCTTTTTCAGGAAAAATTTTTTTTGCATTACCAATTTTGTCTTCAAAACCAACCTTGGAAGAGTAAAATTCCCTTAACTTTCCTGTAAAGTAGTTGTTTAAATAATAAACTTTTATTTGCAAGGAGTTAAGCCATGCAATAGGTTAAGCTAGGCTTCTTTTTGTTAACGATTAGGTTGAAAACAGTAATATATGTCTGAATGTTTTTACCCAATAGAGGTTATAGGCCTGGTTTAAATTCTATCAACAAACAAAATTATTTCTTATCTCATGATTACTTATCCCCCTCCCCTCTTCTTGCTAGGAGTTTAGCCATGCAATAGGTATCATAGCGATCGTTAAGCAAGGCTTCATTTTGTTAACGATTAGGTTGAAAACGGCAGTGTATGTGTGAATGTTTTTACCGCATAGAGGTTATTGGCCTGGTTTAAATTCTATCAACAAACTAAATTATTTCTTATCTCATGATTTGTATATAACATTACTTCTCCCCTCCCCTCTTTAGTCATAGTCTTAACCGTTCCCTCCCCTTCTCATTGGTCAGTATATATAGAATAAAATGACCGACACCAATCAGAACTAAGTTAAAAACCGGTTCTAATTAGTTAAAATAATAACATCTAGGTGTCTCTAGTTGACAGTTTAAATTCTAAATATTATAATTATAAAATATTTCTAACATATTGAATTAGTTTGTTTGACATAATGAGAGTTTTTGTTGGTTTGAATATAATCTATTTCCAGTTTTCTTATATAATGGTAACTTTACAAATTTAGCTTAAAAATAATAACTGATAAATTTTCAGAATGTGAAAATCTTTTCAACGAAAGGTTTTTTAGTTTAGTTATATTTGCTAAATATTTGTAGTGACAAGTATGTCACGTAATCCCGGATTCAATAACGTCAAAGCAGGCTAGCTTCACATGGAATCAAAAATAAGTTGAAATATAAATCACTTTAAGTAAAATTATTTAAAAGGGTTGTGAAACGTTATTCTATTTTTGTGCTATGGCATTATAATACATTGCTAGTTTATTATTTATTTAATTACTTGATAATATGTTAATGTAAAAATGTATTACATTTCATTGTATTAATTAATTATAATAAGATTTTGAATTTTGAAACCAAAGTTTTAATTTCAAATATATATATACATAATCATTATATGATAGCTATAGCTGGGCAAAGGGTTGGACCGAATTGGCTGACATTTTATGTATTAATCATATTATAGATTAATAACTGAAGTGCCCTGTGTTGCCCGTGGAATTTATAAAAAAATCGAATTTAGAAAAAAAAAATCTGGCTTTTTAGCCTACGTTACATCCCCCCCCGCAGGGTTCCCTCAAAAATGTCATACTAAATTATTTCTTATCTCATGATTAATTATCCCCTCTTCTTTGATAGTCTTAACCCTTCCCTCCCCTTCTCATTGGTCAGTATATATAGAATAAAATACCCGACACCAATCAGAACTAAGTTTAAAACCGGTTCTAATTAGTTAAAATAATAACATCTAGGTGTCTCTAGTTTACAGTTTAAACTCTAAATATTCTAAATAAAAATATTTCCAACATTTTCAATTAGTTTATTTTGCATAATGAGAGTTTTAATTGGTTTGAGTATAATCTATTTCCTGTTTCTTATATAATGGTATTTTTCAAATTTAGTTTAAAAATTATAATTATTATAAATTCAGAATGAAGTTTGCACTCCTGTCAACGGCATGTGTCAATGTATCGTGTAATTTGTTTATTTTTTTTGATGTGACTAGTAACATATAATCAACGATCTTATAAATCTAATGCAGTGGTCAAGCAAGCAACACATGCAAATAAAAATTAATAGAAATAAAAATCTCTCAAAGTAAAACTACTTAATTGGGCCGTGATAAATTGTTCTTTTTTAGAGCTGAGGCAGTTAGGACACTAGATGTCGTCTTTTCAAGTTTTGGATGAAAATTGTTCACACTACCCTGAGGTAGAAGCCCAGGAGTTTCGTGAAGTCTGCGCAGAATTGCAAGTCAGAGAGAGCCTGTTATATACGCCGACTGCGCAAAACTCCTCTGGGCTTCTGCCTCTGAGCTATTGTGAACAAGTTTCATCCAAATCTGGAAACGACAACATTTATTAGTGTATATTTACTCAACCATCACCACCTCTTTTCCTAGAAGAACCGAAATAATTCAGAATACTTCAAATTCAGAGTTTGCATTTTACTGTTGCAGTGAAATTCAGGGTGATATTCTGGGTAAAGTTATAGAAAATTTAATTTTTACTTTTAAAAGACAATTTGTGATCAAGATAAGATATAATGCAAATAATTTATCATTTTAAATTAGATAATTACACATTTCACTTACTTAATTGTACCGCATTAACATAATTATAAACTAAATGCTTGATATGCTTGTTGATTGTTATATATGATTTTTTTGCAGATTCTAAAAGTAGAGCACAAGAGCTTTCCTATGATGTATCATTTGTCATATTTGGACATAAAACATGGGATTTAGAGAGGGGGGTCAAATTTGACCACCCCTCCCCCAGCATATCCTGGTTTCAAGTACCCCAGCAGGGATAGGGTTAAAGTTTTCTCTGATTGGTGTCGGTCAACGGATTAATTAATATAATTAATATCCTGGACCCTCCAGCAGTTGCTGATGGCAATATTGAGGTTAAGGGGTAGTCCGGGGACCCTATCCTATTCCTATCCTGTTTGGGCTATTTTTGTCTTAATGGTTTGTATGGGTTGGGTTGGGTTGGTTCACCTGTAAAAGTTTGATAATATATAAGTAAAGGGAGAAAGGGGGGGAGGGCACAGAGATTAAGTGGGGCGGGAGAGAATTTTGTACAACTAACCACCCCTCCCCCTCCTCTGATCCCTGTTATGTGAAACCCTATAATCCTATTGGAGGACACATTGATGACCGACTCCAATCAGAGAAGAGCAGTCAAACTAGAATTAGTTCAAATAACACAATATAGGTGTCTCTATAGTCACAATCAAATTTTTAAATTTCTTCATTTGTATCTTGTAAAACCATGACAATAAATTTTCTCTGTTTTTTAATTAATATATTTTACATAAACTTTCCATTAAGTATACTTCTTTTACAATATCTAGATGATTTTCCCACCAATTTGTGAAATTTATTACTATAAAGTAATCTGATATCACATCATACTCACGCCTGCGACTTGTTCTAAAGTCCATGATGTTCACATCTATTTATGGCATGGTCCTAGTCCACTAAATAACTCTTACGGAATGTTTGCCTGCAAGAGGTATGTCTGTCCCAAAAGAAATGTTCTTGAAAAGTTCCTCCATCCTTAATCCTTATTGAACATCATGGATTAAGAAACATGGATATATTGGAGGGTGGAAGCCTCCTGTCTAAAAAGCCTGTATATTTAGGAATTGGATACAATTTTTTTTAACGTTGTCAATTTTGTTTAGACTTTAAAGTAGAATTTAAAACTGTAAAATGTTAAATGTAAAATGGCCGGTCAACCAAGTAAGTGCAGCCTAGATGTTAGAGGTAAACACGGGGAGGATTTCATTGATAAGAAGAGGTAAAATATGGATGTGAGAAGGTCAGAGAACACTCTTTCACCACTCCTNCCTTGAGTCTACTAACAGATGACAATTAAGAACGCTAGGTGCCTCTACCCATTTTTAAGTGTGTCCTTTTACCTGCAGTAGTTAATTTGTTTTGTAAAATAGTAATAACAGTTCTGATTGTGCAATTTTGTATTTCAAATTGATAATGATTGATATTTAAAAACACAGTTCAAAGTTACAAACTTTTTTTTCAGCTGAAAGATTTACAAGAATATGAGTTCAAAACTAAATCCTAAACTATAGCTTGTTCGGACATCTTCTTTAGGTATTTTTATTCTTATCTTCTTTGAAGAGGAATATGACCTCTGTAATGTATTACAATCATTGACTAATACAGGAAAATCAAAATAGTTTCTATAACTACAGTAGAACTTAGAATTTTTACACTCTCAGTACAGCTGTATTCTGACGTCACAAGTGTCATATCAGTTTTTGTGTCTGGCAAAAATATTAATAATAGTGATAATTTTAGAATAAAGCATTTTAGAATTTACAAAAAAGTAAGCTCAATTTTATGTGTTCTTTATTTTCTGTTTTTACATTTTTTATTTAATCTTAGAAAACATGTCAACTAATGTGAGAAAGTTTTTTTTTACTTGCTATATTTGACGCTTATGACGTCGTGTATAATTGGTTCATTTCTCTGTTGCTACCTATTGATCTTGATAATCTATTTGGGAAAATCTGCTTTTATGGAAAGGTTTGATGGTTTTTAGTATAAATAGCTAACAATCAAAATGCGAATTTCTTAGAGAACCCAAATCTGAAAATAAAAATAATACGTTCAAAACTTGGGTGGTTTCTTTCCACAAAAATATATATTTTGACCATCTCTCTGATATAAACCTCCAACTGCAGTGGGAACTAGATCTCGACGTCCTCCGAGGATAGAGCAGAAAAAATTGTTTTTATTGAATTCCTCTTTAAAAATTATGTTTATAAGAACTTGTGTGCCACTCTCATAAATGTATGATATATATTTGAATAAATAATTATCTATCAAGAACAATATGTTTCAGCATTTTACAAATAAATCAAGTTATTATAATATTCATAAAAAATGCCATTAAATTTTAAGGAAAATATGTAGTTTTATCAATTCAGAAATATATAGTATTAACTCAGATTTTAAAAATGTATTTGGAAGAAATGGGTAAAATGTTATGTATCTATAGAAAAGCTTTATGTCCCATGAGTGTACAATCTTCAGTTCAAAGAAAAGGATTTATCCTTTACAATTACAAATAAATGGAGAGACATCTATTTTTGTCTTAATAACCTTTCGAAAAATTAGGAATTTACTCGACAAATTTCGGTCAACTTGGAGAGGGGGGGTCACTCTAACATTCTTCCATGGATAAAGTAATATGAATATGCAGTATACAAACAATTTTGAGGTCTTGCAAAAACTTGAAAGAAGAGACATTTTTAGCAAATTATTTGCTTTCTTTATATCATTCTCCTCAGCTGAGTGCCACCATCTGTTGGAAATAAGATTAAACTTTTAAATCCAGAATCAACTTCAAATATTGTATAACAATAAGGAAAATCATAAAAGAAATAAAGATATGTGATGTGTAAAGCATCTATTAATAACAATTTTTGATTGGCTTAACAAAATCAAATCCATCACATTTTAACCCTATCTCTGCTGGGGTACTTGAAAACAAGGATATGCTG
>NW_019398377.1:0-13881 GCF_000591075.1 Eurytemora carolleeae
TATAATACAAAAAAAATTTAATTTTTTATGACGACCTAAAACTTCATAGTCTATCCAGACGGATAGATTGTCAGATAGTTGGAGGTGACAGAACCGGATCCGGTATTTCCGGGTTATATTCTACGGATAACATATCCGGGATATCAACCTTTGACCCGGAGGAATGGAGTTTCAGTGATCTACGAAGCTCAGGAGTCCAGAGTCTACATTTACAACCTGACAGGTCGGTTAGACAACCTTTTCATACAGTAAATACAAACAAAATATTAAAAGAGAAGAAAAGGGATCACATTCTCCAGATGCGGGACTTCTAGCTGTAAAGGTTGGCGGGATTGATAGTAATATATCCCGGTTTTATTTCCATCCTAATTTCATAATTAATTTATCATCAATTTCATTATCAACGGTGCTGACATTCTAATAATCATTACTTACAAACTTAATTCAATCACATTTTCACAATCATTCAATCAATCAATTAGTTAACTTCATGTTTAACGTCAAGAGAATTAAGTACTGTCATTAAAAGTCAGGATTTAGTCTATGATTATATTTTTCAGTAATCTGGTGATCGGAGTAATCTGATCAAATGGGGAATTGAGAACAACCAGGAAGAGTATCCTGAGGACGACAATGGGCAGTAAGAGCCAACGTTCATTATCCGTCCCAAGCATGAACATCATTAATTGTGGGCCAGATGGGCTTGTTATACAATTAAATTAAACAACCTGCTAAATATACATATACAGGTCACAGAGTAATAACTAAATAGGAACTATATGTATAGTTTTACTCAATAAAGTGCAGTTTGATGTTGTTCTAGATTATGCAATTAAAATAAATGATTTAATATACATACACAGGATGACCATAGAGTAATAGCTAATTAAGAGACATATGGATGGAACAATGGCTGGATAAGAGCTAAGTGGATGGAATACTTGATTACTACTCAATGTGTATGGTTTTTAAGGCTATTCAGTAAAATATGAGGTTTGTTGAACATATACGTGCTAAACAAAGAGTAATAACCAATTAAGAGCCATATGGATGGATTATTTAAATGCCATTCAAACATGCGATGAAATAAATATACACTCAAATGTTTTGTAAACCTAATACATGGGTAAAACTGAATAATAGCTAAATAAGAGCTAGACGGAAGGAATGTTTGAATGATATTCAATAGAATAAATATTTTTATATCGTCGTAGAGAGATTAAAAAATGTGACCAAAATAGGGTTAAATATACAAGGAAATACGACGGAACTGAATCATAATAAACATAATTTGTAACAGGCATAAATCAAGATATGGACGCCAGGAGAGATTTTTGCTACATGAATAATAATAATAGAGTAATAGCTAAATAAGAGCTATATGTAGGGAATGGTTTTTAATGATGCACAAAATATGTAGAATGTTGAATTGAATAATGTGATCCCAAGAGGGATAACTGTGCAAGGAGATACGACGGAATTGAGTTGGACCTGGAACCTGGAATTATGAGTTGTACATCCTGGGATTTACACGGGTTGAAAATATTTGGTAATATTCATGGAAAATCAATCATTGAATAGCAGAGCCAAAATCTTAAAAGGTGGAAAGATGGGTTTTAAAATAAAAAGAATGCGATAAGGTTCGCCCTGCATTATGGGTCGTCTTCTAAGGATTGGTACAAGAAGTACAACGTGCATGACACGTCATCTTACAGCTGAAATCATGGTAGTACAGTCAAATTAATCCTCAGTTTCGGGAAGGCTCTTACACCCTAGACAACAAAATGACGGAGTATGTCGTTATTATCAGGGATGGTGAAGCAGCCAAAGCATGCTACAGAATAGAAGCATCGGATACCCAGTTGTCAATGCTGAAGGAGATGGTTAAGGCAGGGGTATATGTTTTGAGGGAAACCATTTAACGGTTAGACTAATTCAATTGTTAATTTTTGACACTTAAATGCTATATTGATTTTAAATTTAAACTGTTAAAAAGATGCTTATAAAATAGAAGTAATTAAACCGACAATTATTCATGGGACATGTTAGCATTTCAAATATATTTTTAGCGATCAAATTAATGTTTGTTAAACATATACCCTGTAAATGAAGGCCTCAAAACTAGCTATGACTGTAGAGATAGTACCGGAGGTGTCTGGGGACAGAGAGAACCTGCTGAAAAGGATCGGTGAGCTGGTAAAGAAGGAGGTCAAGTTCGACACGGAGACCAAGAACCGGACAATTCAGGAAGTAATTCAAAGAATGTATGAGAAAGGCCTGTTTAAAGAGAAAACCTTTGGAGCCAAATTGAAGGACGATATAATTAAGAACCTGATGGTTAGGCAGTCGACAACAGACCACCATGTAACCAAACCAAAAAGTGAAGGGATAAAATCCAATGGGGCTGAGGACAAGTTTGGAGAGATCCTGAAAACCTGTAGTATGATGGAGACCACCGTTTGCACGGCGATCAATGCGTCGGATAGGAAGATAGGGTCTATCTTGAAAGCCAGTAATAGCTCGGGAGATAAACTGGATATCATAGTGGACAAAGCAAGTTCGTCAGATGCTAAAATAGACCAGGTGTTGAAGACGTGTAAAGAAATTCTGGAAAGTGTCAGTAGAGTCCACGCTAGGATGGACAAACACACAAGTGAGTGCATAGCGGTGGATGAGACTCTAAAGCTGCTGCAAAGGATCGCAAACAGAATGAATCCTGTGGAGGATGAAGAGATGACGCAAACTCAAAGGTTTATGTGCTCATACTGCGAGGTTGATGACCACAAGCTGACCGATTGTAACACCAAGCAAAGGTGCCTGAAATGCGGACTGTTTAGTCATAAGCAAGAATCCTGTGATTTTGATAAAACCTGTAATCATTGCGGTGTCAAGGGACACGCAGCCAGGCTTCATGACGTGGTTACCCAGGATGAACGTCTCAAGATAATTACGTTCCATGGACCTGAAGCGTTTGGTCATTTCATGGCCGCGGACCAACAGCATGGTGTAGTTGGGAACCAGAACCGAGGAGGATTTCAAGGAAGACGAGGCAGAGGAAGGAACCTTGGCTACGGTAGATTTGGTCGGGCCAAAAAGTTTTAGCTCAAATAACCAACCGGATAAGCTTTAACAATAGTTTTTTGTATTTATTGGTACTGTACCTAAGAAAACAGTGTTTTATTAGTTTTGAATCTCAATTTTATGAATTTGCTGTGAAACTATTTTGAATCTCAATTTTATGAATTTGCTGTGAAACTATTTATGCCTAATGTTAATTAGTTAAGATATATAACGTTTTTATGCAAGCTATGATTATTTTGCAAATATATAGAAATTTTATGATATAGTCTTATGATTTTATGATTTTATAGTCCGATATAAACGACATAAATGAGTGTTGAAATGAATATGCATAAGGGGGAGTTAAAGATTATAATCCGATGAAGACGACATAAATGTTAGAACAATATGCGCAAGGATTGAGTAAAAGATTTTAGTCCGACGAAGACGAAATAAATGTTCAGTGTTGGAATAAATGTTTATCGGATTCTAAGTACAGAAAGCATTACCAATAGAATAATATACATAAGAATTGAGTAAAAGATTATAGTCCGACGAAGACGAAATAAATGTTTAGTGTTGGAATAAATGTTTATCGGATTCTAAGTACAGCAAAAGATTACAGTCAGGCAAAGACGACATAAAGGTTTTGTGTTGGAAAAATATGAATTCTACGAGATTTATTTTGCTCCATGAGGATAACAAATGAGCAGTAGATTTGTTATTTCTATTTTATTTTTATTTTTACGATACATGGCAAAAAATGTATGCTTAGTTTATGATGTTCGATCTATTCTTTTATGAAGCCAAATATATCTGAAGATTGTCAAATGTTACTAGTTATGAGCATGAATAAAATAACCGATTTATTTTGCTTCCTGAGAATTAAAAATGATCCCGCTCTAATGGATAATGGTTTCGGTTCAGACGTTCGTCAATTAAGGTTATGTGAATGTGTAAATGTGTAAGACGACATTGAATGATTACGACGAGAAGCCACGAAACCTCGTACGTAAATGTACACTACAGGATATCAGCTGATTTAATAGATTTTTTTTAACATAAGTGAAAAATGTTTGCGACTTAAAGCTGCATAAATAAGGTAATTAGTTGACAAAAATATCTAGGAAAGGCAATATGGCGTACCTAATAACAATTAAGAGTAACAAAATCCCGAAATATTTTAACTACATGTACAACGAGCCGGGGTGCGCAAAGTCCATGAAAGAGTACGCTGCGACGAGAAAGTGCACAGTAGAGTGCATAGCCGTATCGGCACTATACAAGGACGCTTGTCACAAGATAAGACATAAACAAGGCCAGCTGTCCAAGACCCTTGCTAACGTTGACTGCGCAAAGGAGCCAGTACGGGTTGTCAAGGTACTGAAGGACTTGGTTGACATGGATCTAATTATCGAGGCGGCTATGTCAAGGACACACAAACGTCAGTTGGCAGCTTTGAGAGCTGATCTAAGGGCCCAACAACCGACAGGACGGAAAACCTGTGACAGTGAGTCAGATGATGAGACACCTCAGTCACCAAGGTTAAATGATACTTTTGAGTCCCTGGATAGTGTTAACCAAACACTTATGGGCCTAACAGCGGACAGTGTGGAAGCATCCATTAACCAGACAGCGATCATGGAGAGTCTAAAATCGCTACACAGAAAAGTGGAGGCTCAGGATAAGAAAATGGACATGATTCTACAGATGCTACAAGGCATGCGGGTAGGTGACCCAGTTTTTGAAGAAAACGTGTCTGTGCCACAAAGTCCGTCAGTTGGGTTATTTAGTGATCCCGAGCCGGTAGCCGGGACGTCGAAACAATCAGAATTCTGTATAATTTGTGCAAGCCCAGCACACTCAAAGGCGGACTGTTTTTTATACAGTAGAAACAAGTGTGAGCAATGTGGTGCAGTGGGTCACGCAGAGAGGCTACATGGGGTAACCGACAGAGCTCTCAGGAGCAAAGTGATCAGCGAGCACGGATGGGAGTCATTCAAGCATTTTTATGATTAATTATGGGATTAGCTTTTATGGATGATTATGATTTTATAACCCATATTCTATGTAGTGGAAAGTATACAATAAAGTGGGTATAATATTAATATTCAAGGAATAGGTAGACAATTATTGTTGTTGATGTGTTAAAACATGGATTGAATAGTTAGAAACAGAGTTCAGATAATGAGGACATAGGTACACATGCCAGTTAATCAAAGGTGTTGAACCCTGACAATTTCCTTCGTTGGTTCTCCCACTACTAGTCAGGGTTAATTTGTTTTGGTTTTCTCAATCATGAGTCTGAGTTCCAATGAGCCGGATATAACGTAGATCAAGAGTATTTAATTCTGGCAATCTCCTTCATTGTCCCTGTCGCCAATAATCAATGGTTTAATTTGTTTCCTGTTATCTTTTAAATCTGTATCTGAGTAACAATGAGAAAGATATCGACATCTCATGGTTCTGTCGCCAATAATCAATGGTTTAATTTGTTTCCTGTTATCTTTTAAATCTGTATCTGAGGAACAATGGAAAAGATATCGACGTTTCATGATCAAAAGTGTCAATGTTTTAATCTGTTTTGTTCATATTTAAAACTATATCTGAGTAACAATGAGAAAGATATCGGTATTACCTTTGGGTCATCTTTTAAATCTGTATCTGAGTAACAATGAGAAAGATATCGACGTTTCATGATCAAAAGTGTCAATGGTTTAAGCTGTTTCGGTTCATATTTTAAAACTGTATCTGAGTAACAATGAGAAAGATATCGATATTACTTTCCCAACTGTCCTATTGTCCTGTTAATCTTGTGTTTTTCAGATCTTAACCTAAGTGAAAAGTTTCCCTTAAATGATATGAAACAATGATGTATTTATAGTGAATTGGTGATCACAAAAACTGTGGAACGTTTCAGTGTGAAGGTATCATGCTTATGGGAATAGTGCTAGGCACGTAATGGAAGTGCAGGGGTAGAAATCTTCCGGTACTGGAGAACATGAGCCAACGTAGTGCCTCCAGGGCAAAGGCGTGGAGGCTAAGAAAGAAACCAGCGCTGCCAGAGGCAACGACCCCGCTAAAGCTATGCTATTGGAACTGCAATGGGTTAGGATGTGTTCTAAAGCAACAACAAATTGCAGAAGTGATGGAGGAAGAGCAAATAGACCTAATGTTTGTGGATGAGACCCACTTTCGTTTCGGTGCAAATAATGACTTGAGTGTGTTTAGCCCTTGGACCCAATATTACAGAGAGCGCAATTACGGAGATAAAAATGGTGGAGGAAAAATGGTCCTGGTTTCAGACAGGATTATTCACTCACCTTGGTCTCCGATGAACACAGAACCCTGGGTGGAAAATGAAAGGACATGGATCATAATCCACAACCTTCATTTAGCCATATGTTCGGTGTATATGGCGGCTGAAGTGGCCGGCAGCACGGCATATAAAGATTGGAATAGGAAGCTGTACGGGTGTATAGGAAATGAAATCTCCAGTCTGGAGCAGGATGGATATGGTTGCGTAGTTATCGGTGACTACAACGCACACATAGGGGATGCTCCGGAGGGGATACCTGGAAATAGGCCAGGAGTGAACAGTAATGGACGATTACTTCTAGAGTTTGCTACAGACTATGGGTTAGCAATACTGAATAGGGATCGGGACCTGTGTGAGGGTCTGTTCTCGCGTATCACACCAACTTCCAGCACAATTCTTGACTATGCACTAGTATCGAAGATGGTGCTGCCAGGGGTACTGAGGATGTGCGTTGATGATGATGTGGAGTTACTCGCAGGCAGTGACCACGTTGCCCTACGCCTCGATATTAACATGTCAGGTTTAAACCCAGTGCCAAAGGCGAGGCCAAACAGCCTGGTACATCTACCGAAAGATAGGGACAAATCTCTCGCAGCAAACTTGATGAATGAGCTACTTGGTAAGGTAAACTGGGCTGAATGTTCAACAGCGGAGAAGTTAGATAACCTACAAAAAATTCTGATTAGAGCTAACTGTGAGGCGTACCCGCAGCCTAACAGGCAGAAACGTAGAGTCAGACGGATACCAAGAAGCATCAAGAAACTTAACGCCAAAAAGAAAGAGGCGGACCGGAAACAGCGCAGACTATCTATCCGGCGCACACAAAAATTACGTGATGGTGAAGCCTGGATGGCAGATGACCAAACACAGCTGGATGAAGCTGTGTCGGGGTATCAGGAGATGGTCGCAGAAATCAAAAGGAGGTCAAGTCTGATAAAGCTGGACAGGAGAGCATGGATGAGAGCGCAGTTGGATACCAATAACAGACAGTTCTGGTCACTCTATGAGAGAACCCAGAAAAAGAAAGGAAAACTAACAGCACTTAAGGATGCGGACGGAAAACTGCTTACGGATATAAGGAGGATTGAGGACTTTGCACTGAACCACTTGGCGATGCAATTCTGTGGCATGCGCTCCCCAATCTTTGAATCCAGAGGAGAACAGATCATACGGCAAATAAGGGTTGCTGAATCCTCAAATTACGAAGAATGGATTCCAAAAGAGCGGGAGGAGAAAATGTACGAATCAGATGTATGTAAGCCAGCGATGGTAGCGGAAATAACCGATCTTATAAAGTCACATAAGTCGGACAGAGCGCCAGGAGTGGACGGGGTCCAAGCTGAGATGCTGAAGCATGCTAGCATGCCTTTTATCCAAACATTTACAGAAGTGATAAACGAAGTCCTGGAGTCTGGTGAAGTGCCGTCTGTGCTCTTGACCGGAAAAATGACCTTGATAGATAAGAAGACACCTTCACTGGAGGTGAGCGAGAAACGGCCACTGACGGTCCCAAACCTATTCCTTAGTGTACTGACAAAACTCCTCCATAAACGGATGGATGCTATTTGTGAAGAGGAGGGTTTTTACGGAACAGTGCAGTATGGGTTTCGGTCGGGCCGCAGCACAACAGACTGCGTATTTGCAATCCTGGCGATTATTCGAGAGGCTAAACGACAACACAGGTCGATCTCGATCGCCTTTTGTGATTTGGCAAAAGCATACGACTCAATATGCAGAGAGCTCCTGTACGTCAAATTAAGCCGGATAGGGTTTGGAGGAAGAGTATTATCATTGATACAGTCTATGTATTGTAATGACAATATACAGTTAACGTTGCCGACACGTTTGTCTGCGCCAATCTGGTTTACGAAGGGTGTGAAGCAGGGGTGCTCCCTCTCACCAATGCTCTTCGCACTCTATGTCTCAGGGTTGGGAGACGCACTGCATAATTCTAAACTGGGTTTCCGGTTGGGCGATATTGTGTTATCAGCAATATTTTTCGCAGATGACCTGGTACTGATAGCCGGGTCCCCCATACATGTAATGGACAGGTTGCATGAGATTGTGGCTTGGTTCTGCAAAGACATGTACATGAAGTTGGCGGTGTCGAAAACTTTTATCCTGACCAACTCTGTAAATCCCATTGATTGGTCGGTCGAAGAGGAAACAATTGAGGAGGTGATGTCAGCTAAATACCTAGGGGTAAACATGCAGATCCGTGGCAGAAACATGGTGGGTCAATATGAGGCGGTTATGCTGAAACGGGCAACCGGTTGTGCCATGTCAATAATGAACCTAACACGTGCCGGCCTTGACAGGGCTCTAATAGCCAAGAGACTGTGGGAGTGCTGCGCTATCCCATCAATCTTATACTGTGCTGAGGTTCTAGTCATATCTAAGAAAACAGTTGAGGAGCTGGAGCGCGTACAGAATATGGTTGGCCGCTTCATTCTCCAAGTTCCCAGCTCGTCGTCAAGAGTGCTGGCATGGATGGACGCAGGACTAGTCCCTATGCAGGACAGAATACAGGCCAGACAGGCAAACTATATCTGGACAGCCGTCAAGTACAGGAACAACCCAACCGTACACAAGATCCTGCAATTCCTTCTTACTAGACCGGAGGACCAATGGGTTCAGAACTGGATGAGAATACAACGGGACATCGGCATCATAACAGCCTATAGTACAAGAAAGGAGTTGAACGACACACTCCGAGAGCGGTCAGTTAGCCATGTTATGGCTGTAAAGTCAGAACACACCACAATGGGGGTTGTACCACAACCCGAGAGTTGGTTCAAGCTTCAAACCCACGTAACGGACTCTTTTGCAAGCAAGACTCTATGTTGTGTGAGAGCCGGCAACACTCTGCTGGGAAACCGGTTCAAAAACCGCTATGGCCGGCGGTACGACATGTGCCCACATTGCAGACTTGTGCGGAGTAAACATGCAGTGCTTCGAGAATCCCATGTTCTGTTTAACTGCCCAATTGTGTCCAGACAAAGGCGGAGCCTTGGGTTAACCCAGTACAAGGTACAGGTTCTGAAGAGGGGCCCCTGCACGGCACAAGCAGTTCTCTGATCATATCTTGGCGGAGACGGAGCAGATCAAGGACAGCTCCTGGAGCGCGGAAGAAGAATGGCTATAATCCTGGAGGCCTGGCTGGTCAAGATTCACGAGTAGTTGAAAAAGGTAATTGGGAGCTTAGTTAATAATGAAAGATCAAAAATAGTGACCCTAACGTTAGATGAAATACATAGTTGAATTTTCAGAGAGTTTCCGGAAGTGAAACTGTCTCGGGCAGTCCGCCTGGTTTTTAAGAGAGTTTCCAAATGGAAGCTGTCTTGGGCAGATCGCCTAGTAATCAGAGAGTCTCCAGAAATGGAGCTGTCTTGGGCGGATCGCCTAGTAATTGGAGAGTCTCCAGAAATGGAGCTGTCTTGGGCGGATCGCCTAGTAATTGGAGAGTCTCCAGTCTGGAGCTGTCCTGGGCAGACCGCCTAGAATAAGTCTTCTCCCTAGGGTGTAAACCCCGTGGACACGTTGTTTCAACGGTCAGGAGCGCCGACCCCTATTTCATTGAATGATGGGTTGTCCTTTAATAATAATAATAATAATAATGTGTTGTATCTGTTAAATATCTAAATTATCTGTCCTTTATATTTTTTACACTGCATCTGCAACACTATAGTTTTATGAGTGGCGAATAAAGCAGATCCTATCCAGCGAATCCAGCAAGTAGGACAATATTCAAAAATCCGTTTTAAAAGGGACTGTAAGCGTATTTGCGAGTGACCCTCCTGGCTAAGATGACAATTTACAATGCCCAATTCTCCACGGTACCCATAAAATATTTAAATGATCAAGTATTTAATCTTAACTGATCAAGTTTTCAATCTTAACTGATTATTTTCAATTGCGGTTCTCTACATTAGTGACTTTCCCATTTCTACTCCAGAAAAACATACAGGAATTATCTAAAAATATAAACTTTTTAACCTAGCAAAAGGACATACTTTTCCATGTTACCGTGTTGTGAATTGTCCATTGCAATCTTTGCAAAGAGGGTTACTTGAAATTACTTCCCATTAATAAATCATTTTAGCAGTGATGTTTTAAACTGAAATGACGTAAAAAAAATAATTTAGGATTACGAGGGTGCTACCCTGATGGGATGTGAGCTGAATCCTAAGATCGTGTATGTAGAGTTCACCGCCGTTGTCCGCCGTCAGAAGGAGATCTTGAAGAAGTTGGTGGAGAGAAAACAGGCGGAGATAAGGAAGGTTCATTCGGGACTAACCTGCTTCAGGTAGTTATATTCAATATGCATTCTGTTGGTTCGCTTTCGGATCATTTTTTTGCTTATATTTTTTTTAAAACTTTCATTATGCCAAATTTTGATCCTTACAGAAACAATAGGCAAACACGATTCTAAAACGAACGTGTTATTACGATTGTTTTTCATTTTTTTTTTGTAATTACAGCGATGATGGCCTTATAACAGTAATTATTTTCTAATTAAAGAAAATTTAAATGGTGTAGATAAACATTAGAGCTGTCAGTCGGTCGGGAAGAGAAAATGGGGTGTTAAATAATGTGAATTGCTGAGGATGCGTTTCATTCTGTTTAACTGTTTAATGATCAGGGACGGAGTAACTGAGATTCCAGTAGAGAGTATCCCAGGGATCCTTGAGACAGGATACACTCCACCTCAGGCTAAAAATACAAGGTAAATATATCCTAATATTCCAGTAGAGAGTATCCTAGGTATCCATGAGACAGGAAACACTCCACCTCAAGCTAAAAATACAAGGTATATATAATATATATCCTAATATTCCAGTAGAGAGTATCTTAGGTATCCTTGAGACAGGATACACTCCACCTCAAGCTAAAAATATAAAGGTATATATATATCCTAATATTCCAGTAGAGAGTATCCTAGGTATCCTGGAGACAGGATACACTCCACCTCGAGCTAAAACTATAAAGGTATATATATTCTAATATTCCGGTATCCCAGGTATCCATGAGACAGGATACACTCCACCTCAAGCTAAAACTATAAAGGTATATATATCCTAATATTCCGGTATCCCAGGTATCCATGAGACAGGATACACTCCACCTCACACCATAACTAAAGGTTTAAAAAAAAAAAAAAATCGTTTTGGTTAATACCTTCGGTCAGAATAAAGTTTTGCATAATGTTATGACAGTAAACTTGTCTAGCATACAACTTCAAATAGGATTTGTGTAACCTCTGAAAAGTCTAAAACTTTAAATGTTTAAAAACGTACCTGTAAACGACG
Organism: Eurytemora carolleeae; assembly: GCF_000591075.1. Lineage (NCBI taxonomy): Eukaryota > Metazoa > Arthropoda > Copepoda > Calanoida > Temoridae > Eurytemora > Eurytemora carolleeae. Next base: position 11,689 of record NW_019398377.1, read on the forward strand.
CCCATCAGTCTATCCTATTAATTAAATCTGTGAGTCATGATGTTATGATTGTTTTCGATTGAAGTTATTGTAGATAATCGAAACTTGCTTCTAAATTATTATTATTGGTTCATTCTCATCAGTGCTTAATCATCATTGCTTAATCATTAGTGCTTGATCATTAGCATGTGCATTTCTTATCATTTTCCTCGCATTGCAGGGAGTACTCTGGAATTTATTCTCAGGTATATTTAGACACCAATGCTGTATTAAGTCCATGGAAAAGGTGCATTGGTCAACAAAACCTGTTGAGTTCAACAATCAACAGATTATTAAAAACGTCAAAATAATCGAATTTGATTTTTATGCATTAAAATAAAATCTTTTTAGGTCGAGTGAAGACAAGATGGACCAGGAGACCCTGTACAACACCCTCAAGGTGATTCTCCATGCTTGCAAGACCTTCCAGTATGCCTGGCCGTTCCTTAACCCTGTTGATAGAAAGGTACATAGCCAGCCAACAACAACTAGATAATATCGGTAAAAGACCGCCTCCTTTTTCCAATAAAATGTTTTTCGGAACTTTATATTGTATTTTTCGAGAAAATTAAATGCAGATTGCTGACTTTTTACTTCGCACATTTCTTGGGGTTTTTCAAACTGGTTTTCTAATTTGTTTACTACAGGCTGTTCCTGACTACTACGACCACATCAAGTTCCCGATGGATATGAAGTCGATGGGTGAACGGTTGAAGGCCAACTACTATGTGAACAGAAGGCTCTTCATCGCAGATATGAAGAGAATGATCACCAACTGTAAGGTAGAAATGTTTTTTGGCCTCCATTATTTTTATTTTGATGATCTAAGCCGATATTATCTCCTTAATCTTAAGATGGGGAATGGGGATCTTGAGATCTTCACTCGCATAGATTGTATTGGTTGATTGATTGATTTATGTATTGATTGAGTTACCTTCTTATTTGGTGATGGATTGATTGATTGATTTATTTATATTTTGGTTTTTGATCAGGCATACAATTCCCCTGAAACAGAATACTTCAACTGTGCTACACACCTGGAGAAGTTTTTCTTCACAAAACTACGAGATCATGCGCTGCTATAGATAAACACCTGTTAATGTACGATGTATAATGTACAGAGATTTTTCTTCAAAACTTCGAGATCATGCACTGTTTAGGCCACCACTAGTAGTGTACGATAAACATAGTTTTCTAAACAAAGCTACGAGAACATTCTTTGCTTTAGTTTAACACCAGCACATTTTACAATTTTTACAGTGTAAATTGTAAATTAATGTAAAAAACGTTATGTGCATTGCAAGTTAGAAGTTGTAAACTGTACATTGGACATTCATGCAGTTCTTGGGATCCATTTCATTTTAACTCGGATCGGAATCTGGATGCAGCTATTAAATATTTTTTTTAATGATGCTAATTTCTTTTCCAAGAAATATTATACCGGAAATTTTTGTGTTTGCAATATATTATGCGGAAACTTGATTTACTATTAAATGATTTTTTAGGGTTTAGTTGTTGACACTAAAATGTGTAATATGAGAAAAAAAAATTTAAAAAATATTTTTGGTTGACATTTTGCTGCTTGGATCCGGATCTGTATCCAATAAACTAAAATGTTCAATGGATTCTAAGCCCTGGTGCAAAGTATATCCTCTGATGTTAATACCTTATGAGAAGTAAATGTACAATGTACAGTTATTTGTAGCTTCTCTGTAATTATTTTACTATTTGTAAAACTTTGTTCAACGCTTTTGTACATCATTCATGTTCTTTTATTTCTTCCTAGTTCACGAAATTACTTTATTTTTTTTGGGGAATAGTTAATGTTTAATTCACTTTAAGTAGATAATTTTCACGCGTTTGATTTTAATTAAAGAAGATTAGACATGTTCTACATGTTTAATTTTTGTCAACATATGTACTTGGACGTCTTATTCAGTAGACATTTCATACAAGTTTAATCTTAATTTATCTTAAAGGGACTGTAAGCGTAATTTCAAATGACCCTCCACGAAAAATTGACAATCTTATTTACAGTTCTACCGGCCTTAAAAGCTTTGTCTGATCAAGCATGAAATAGACAAAACTCATGATTTTTAATTTTAATTTCTCTGCAAAAGTGGCTTGCGCATTTTTACTGCACTGCAGGAGAACGTACATTGAATTTTATGAAAA
>NW_019398378.1:0-13885 GCF_000591075.1 Eurytemora carolleeae
GCGAATTTTTAGTTCTTTTTGTGTTTTTTTTTTATGTTACTTACAAAGTGAGTAAAAAAGCATCATTAGCTTTAATTTACCGACCACAATGAAAATGTTTTCAGTGTTCATGTTTGGGGGTAAAAATATAAAAGTAAGACAAGTGCTAATTTTTTTAACACAAACAACGCGAAATAAAATTATTTAACATTTTTTTCTTATAAAAAAAAAATCGATTAAAAAATCATTTTTTTCATTTCTAAAGTTTCATAAAAGTCTATTGATGAATAAAACATAACACGCATTTTCCAATTGATAAAATATTGTTGCATTTTAGTAAGTATCTACATTTCTAAATTTTTCAACCTAAAACATGAACCATGCCAACTGAAGTTATGATTTCAAGTAGTCAAATAAATATGAAACCCAGCAATTGTGTTTGTTCACAGACCCGTTCCGCTTAAGTTAATTTTTTTACAATTAGTAAATCATTTGCTTTATAACAGAAAATGCATATGTAAAATTTCTTAATGTCGTCTTCCTTTTCCAGAGTTTTAGTGGGTTTCATCAAACAAGATGTCCAAGAAACATTTATAAGATTTTAATTTTCATTAATAGCATGTTACAAAAATTTCGTTTACACTTTAGAAAGGAACTAAGTTTTTTTTTTCAATTTACTAATCCCTATATCTTTCCAACCCGATGGTTTAAACCTTGTATATTTCAATATTAATGGTCTACGACATCGGGATGCAAAGATATATTAAATGAAAATTAGAGTTTTTGGCATAAACTCATTTTCTTTGAACTTGAAATGAAAAACCAAAAGTCTTTGCTCTTATAATCATCAGTCGAATCTCTTACATTGATATACTAGAGACGCTTTGAAATGTTTTGATTGACAGAATTATTGTTACACTTTTGAAATTAAAACTCAGCCCTCATAGTCTAACGTTTTATAAACAACATTTTCATCAGACATATTTCTAACGTTAGACTAGTCAATTTAGTATTCAGAGAAAAGTTATGAAACATTATGATTTACAGAATTACATTTTTTTAAATGTTATACGTTACATTATTGAAATTTATACTCTGTAAAAAAAACTTTCGTTTCCTAATTATTAAAATAATAACCCATTTCTACATCGTTGAATTTTTCATTATACTATAAGGGAAAACGTTTCAAAACGTGTTAATAAACAGTAATGCATTTTTCAATTACACAACGTTACACTTTTTATAAGTTGAACTTTGAAATAGAAATCCTTTCGTTACGATATTCAATCAAATCACAATTCATTTTTCAAACGTTAGACTTTCAAGCTCCCCTTGGAAACAAAACATTTCTTTACGTAATGGTCGAAAAAGTTGTAGATATTAGAAAAATAACGTTACATTTCCACAAAACGCTAACGTTGGGGGTATATTCCTCTAACGTTAACGTTTAACGTTAACGTTAGTTATGAGCTCCTTTAACGTGAACGTTTAACGTTCACGTTTTATAGAATATATCCAAACGTTACACATTATTGTAACGTAACGTACAAAAACGTACATTTTACGTTAAGTTACACTATCGTTGACATCTCTAGTATACAGAGCCTTGAGTTTTGGCTAGAGATAGAGTCAGTTAGACTGAAATTAGACTTTGAGTAGCGTAATCTTGAGACCTAGATTTATTACAGTCAATATACAGTACTATACTGTCATATGATCCTACTACTTTGAGAATGGGAGATGACGGTTAGAACCTTTTTTTATTCCACCTGTTTAGAAAAAATCTAGAAATATTTTGGTCATTTCTTTCGGGTTTCAACGATTTCGCCTTCAATATTAAATTTAATATATTTTTGAATTAAAGTTGAAAATAAATTAGAGACTGGATTTTTGAAGTCCTAACTCAAATTCATTTTGGAATGCATTTTGATAATTATTTTATAACTGTGTTATTCACAATTCACAAAGATTCCCTTACTCATTGTATTTGTATTAAATACCAATAAAAGCTAGAACCCTATAAATCTGTTTCAAGTAGAAACATTACACAAGAAAAAGTTTAGGATAATAAACCTGACCTAAGTTTCATAATGAAGTAATAAAACCAAAACATCCCCCTTTCATTTCCTTTAAAAGTTTAAGCAAAGTTTCGCATTAAAATTCTATAAAGTTGGGAGAACAGTGCAATTTACTTTTACATAAAGAAGTTTATAATCAGCTAGAACAGAGACTTCTTAGATTTGTATGAAACCTGCCATATCTTGGCTTGGCTAATCAGACAAGCAGGACATATAACTATTAACAAGTTTTGAACTCAACGTATTTTACTAGGTTTTCTAAATTTGGGATTCATTTTTTTTTAATTTTCTAGAAATGAATAGATAAAACTTTGTTTTGTGAAATTTCCGAAAAGAAATGTTTGTGAGAAATCAAAAACCTTTTCGCAAACATTTTCGATAAAATTGGATTTTTTCTTCCTAATTTTCACTTATTACAAAGGAATTGAGTTTTTGTAACAAACTCTGATTTTCTAATACCTATATTTTTTCCACCTGATGGAGTAAACCTTTGATATTTCAAACTTGGATTTTTTCAGCTTACAGAATTCATAGTTTGAAATATCTAAGGTCTAGGGCAATGGGTTACAAAGATATAGTGATTAGAAAATCATAGTTAGTGACAAATACTCAATTCCTTTAAGCCGCATCTCACTTTTAAAACTAATGACATGTACTTAATTTTGAAAACCTAATGAACAAGAAATAACTTTTAAAAAAATCAAATATTTAATTTGCTTCTGGATTTTTTCTATTTCCAGGTGATTTGTTTATAATTATATCAATCAGGCACAACGCTATATATTTTAATGTTCAAACATTAATAACTCATGAAAGGTTTAGATCAAGTGATTAATATAATAATCAGCTTTCTCTTAATATCCAGAATATATCTTGTAATGTGAAATGGCGCCATGGTAAAATCCTGAAAGATAAACTCTTGAAACATAAACTCTTGAAAGATAAACTCTTGAAAGATAAACTCTTGAAAGACAAACTCCTGAAAGACAAATTTATGAAGGACAAGCTCATAAAAGATTAATTCATGAAATTTAAACTCGTGAAATACAAACTCCTGAAAGATAAACTCCTAAAAGATATACTCCTGAAAGACAAACTTCTGAAATACAAACTCATGAAGAACAAACTTATGAAAGACAAACTCCTGAAAGATTAACCCATGAAAGTTAAACTCATGAAAGATAAACTCATGAAATACAAACTCATGAAAGATAAACTCATGAAAGATAAACTCATGAAAGTTAAACTCATGAAAGTTAAACTCATGAAAGATAAACTCCTGAAATACAAAAAACTAATGAAAGATAAACTCATGAAAGTTAAACTCATGAAAGATAAACTCATGAAAGATAAACTCATGAAAGTTAAACTCATGAAAGATAAACTCATGAAAGTTAAACTCATGAAAGATAAACTCATGAAAGATAAATTCATGAAAAGCAAACTTATGAAAGACAAACTCCTGAAAGATTAACTCATGAAAGTTAAACTCATGAAAGATAAACTTATGAAAAGCAAACTCATGAAAGATAAACTCCTGAAATACAAACTCATGAAAGATAAACTCCTGAAAGTTAAACTCATGAAAAGTAAACTCATGAAAGACAAACTCCTGAAAGATAAACTCCTGAAATACAGACTCCTGAAAGATTCACTCATGAAAGTTAAACTCATGAAAGATTAACTCATGAAAGTTAAACTCCTGAAAGACAAACTCCTGAAACTGACTCCTGGAGGACAAACTTCTGAAAGATAAACTACTGAAAGATAAACTCGACTGAAGAAGAAACTCCTCAAAGATAAACTCCTGAAATACAAGATGAAAAAGTGATATCGAAACATGACAATCTATTTATTTCAGAACAAACTCTTTCATATTAAATCTGATTTAATTTTTAAAGAAAATTAACGAAAAATGAAAAATAGGAAAGAAAGGGGTTTGTAAGTTAAGATTTACAAACACTTTCAACTTGATGACATCTGATTTTCTGTGAAAAAGGTATTGTTTTAACACAACCATAGTTTTTAAAACTAAAGAGACAAGTGTTTACATAAATTGTTAACTAAAAGCTTACAATATGGTAAATGTATTCTACAACCTTCAAAAATAAATTCTTCTCAAGAAGAAATCCTTTTTATAATTTTTAAAACTTTAAGAAGACGGAACTATAATTTGAATTATGTGAGCAGGAACCAATTTGAAAAAATTATAAAGATGAAAATAAAGATAATGTTAATTCTTTAATGATTTAAATGAAAGCCAGGATGAATAATGGAGAAAAAAAATTCACAGAGAGCAAGTAACTTTCAAAATTTTGCATCAATTTTTAAGACCGGGTCGACTTTTGAGTGATAAATCACCTTTAACATTGTGAGTTTACCATGCAATAGCTGATTACATTTGTTTAGCTCCAGATATTTGCTTTTTAGAACTGCAATGCTCTTGTTTAAATAAAGTAATGGGGAAAAAATAGATTTTGGTACTAGCGCATGGACAATTTTTGTTATGTGCCCTTTGTACACTGTGGCCAAAATTCAAAACCAAAATAGAACTGAAGGATTGGCATTATTTGTAAAAGGCCCTTTCAACCCTTTACACATATAAGACTTTTTAATTCACAAATTTCATTGAAGGATTTATATTTTCTGTTTCTCGCAGAATTAGCTCCTACTTCCTTCCGAGGACAGCGTTGAACTGAGTTTATGGGAATAACACCGGAGGTTTTATACGTGATACATCAATCCTCTTACAGTTTCACCCTCATCCAATTTATATATTCATTTTTGCTTTTCTAAACTTTTGAATTTGAGAGAAAAAAGGTTCGCTGAAATTTTCTTTTGGCAATTGAAGTACCAAAAAATTCAAAAAATCTCTAAATTTTTTGATAAAACACCATATATAAGAGTTTGCACCAGCCGCCGCTAATCGCACTTTTTTTTAACTCACCCTGTATAGTTGAAAACCTAGTTTAAAAGTTTCCCTTTTAATTCCAATGTTATTGAGACTCACTTTGTAAAAATATTGCCGCCATTATGCATATCAAATTCAGAGAAATGAATTTTCAATGATTTGGAATTATTTCCAGGGTTTTATATACTACTACTAGGCATCTAATGTAACATGAGATTCTTCAATAGAAAAAACTATAATAGAAAAATTAACAAATCTATTACGTACCATGCAGTCTATTCAATTATTGATCAAAGGTCATCGTAATTGTAAATAATAAATACTGATAAATGAATCTTAAGCACCAAACGGAACAAACCATTTTTGTACTGGACAGGCGGCTAATTTTCTGAGATTGTTTTATGACTGTCATCAAATGCCAATTGTTGAAATCTTCTTGAAATTTTACTATTTTATGAAAATCAAAATTTTGACAATGTTTAAAAAGTGAGATATTTGATTGTGATATTATACTTTGGGATGGTTGACGGTTCTTATAGAAAACATGGAAAGCAGAATTTGCCAAAAAACATTGTTTTTTTTTATTTTTTGTTGTTAAATCAGCCTTCTTTCATAGGCAGAAGAGATAAAAGTTCCGCCTAAAAAAATTTTGGTCAAAGTTTTTTTTATATTCCTTAACATTAACTCTTACAAAAAGTTTAAAAACTGAATAAAGTGCTTTAGAAATAGATTATTCCAAGGATGAGCATCAGGAGATGGCTCGGATGAGAAAAATATGATAATGTGGCTTGGATACATGAAAAGATGCGACAGGCCGTCCCTTCCTCGCTGATCTGTGAGCGTGTTTTGCAGAGTGATTTTCGATATTAATAATGTATTCATCTATTTACTGTATGTATTCAGCTTTAGACAATTTATCTTTGCCATTTATACTTTGATATTATGCATTTTGTAAAAATTAGAAAGGTCAAATTTTCTAATCACTTTATCTTTGCAACCTTTAATATTTCAAATTTTAATAATTTGAAATAACAAAGGTCTACGACATTGGGTTGTAGAGATATGAGGATTAAAAATCAGAGTTTGTGGCATAGACTCAATTCCTTTTTTACCATTCACCAATCCAACAATGTACCCCATTTTTTTTGGTCCGTTCTTTTCTGACGGTTTTTGATTTTACAAATATATATAAATATGAATCTATTGGCACCCCCTCTTGTTTTTGTTGGTCCTATCCAAGTTACTAATGCAAGAAAAGTTAATTGCAGTTGCGTATACTCTGCGTACATATTGAAACCAGTTCTCTCTAGGCGGAATTTATAAACAAGAATAGATGCGTCAGCTAGTGTTCGTCTAATGTCCGAGGAGGATAAAAGCATTTAATTTTGAAAATGACCAGAATATTTCATAGATTATTTTCGTGAAAATTGATTCCTTGTCAGGCTGTGCCATCCGTCATGTGTTTACTTTTCCGCCAAAAGAAAGTACACTGCAGTACAAAAAATGCGTACACGTCTGAAATAACTTTCCTTGCATTAGTACCTTGTTCCTACCGCTTTTATTTGTTTACAAGCTTGACATTAAAGGAAAAGGATATTTGTAATAATTTTATTTATTTTTAGAATGCAAGGAGGTTAAGGTCCAGGACGGTTTAAAGACCAGGGATTTTTTTAAATCGTAAATAGCCGATCATTATATTTAGAAAATTAAGCATGAGTATGTCTCATCTTCAAAACGCCCATGAAAAAAGTCTATTAAAACGCGTGTCTAACTCACAACCTAATATTTGCCATTAAAGACAAAAATTTCCGACGAACTTTATGAATTGTTTTTAAACTTCTCTTTTCAAACTTAGCACCCTAATTATCTAACCCAATCGTCTGAAATGCAAATAAAAGCCGATCTTGAACAAATTGGCATAAATTCCAACCAGAATGAACGTTTAGAGATGAAGACATTTTATATACAAGTTTCAATTTCGAGTAATTTAATATCATGATTTTTTCTAAAAATATTATGAAAATGTCATACATAGATATGAAGTTTTTGTAATAATCTAACATGCAGACCATCCTGACAAAGGTCTCGTAGTTCTAGGAGGTGTCAATAATTATTATGTTCTAGGAGGTGCTAATAATTATGTTCCCCCTCATGTCTGCAACTTGCAAGTTCGTCAGGGAAAAGCCATATCTCAAACAGTTTTTGAATAAAATCGACTTTACCCCTTTGGATGTAATGAAGTTAGAAGTACAACGTATAAATGCAATTAGAAATAATAAGATTCAGATAACTAACTGTATTTGTTTTATTGACTTAGAAAGCATTAAAAATAAATTAATGATTTTGTGGCAGACATCATTTATCTACAATCTATCTACATACACAATGGAATAGAATTTAAGAGACTCATTCTTTGCAATACTTTATATAAAATTGTTATAAAGAAATTGAGTCTTTGCCTTAAACACATATTTTCTATCCATATATCTATCAAAATCCGATAAAGGATGAAACAACCTATGGTAAAAGTGAGACAGATGGCCAATATGTATGAAATAAAAATCGGGGTACGAGGAGGAGGGGCGGGCACTCACGTGGTCCCACGTGCAGTAGTTGAAATGAACAATAGTTCAAAGGAACAATAGTTAAAACGGCAGTAGTCCAAATGAGATAGCATCGGAGTGTCTGATGAGTCCACTTATAAAAAATTACATAAATGATTTATTAACACTTGTAATATGGAAGTGTGTATATGATCGAATAGTTTACCTAGATAAAACAGGTATCAATGTTTTTTTCAAAAAAGGGGTTTTAAGGGGGGGCACCATGGTGCCAATTGGGATCACACAATGTGCCCCCCCTTTCACAAATGCTCTAGTACGCCCCTACAAATCACATGGGTATAATCATATCTTAAGCTACAGGTCTTGGCCCCCTAGCCTATTCTTTTTGCAGCGCTCGGCCCAGAAACTGCACAATTTTGTTTCTTGATGATCAATTATTCATAAAATAGTGTGAAGAAATGATTTCCATTGTTTTCAAAAGATCCTGTTTCATCTCCAATTCTACCAAATGCCATTCCACTGATCCCTGTATAAGTGCTAGTCTGAATGGAGGCTTTGTTATAGGAAATATCAGCTCGTCCAAGCCCTGTTAAAGGATTGAAATACCATCCAGCACAGCCAGTATCAGCTCGGTTAAGGTATCTTGAACATAACAAATCTTTTTATCTTTATCATGTACTCCTAGAAAATACGTAGTTCTGAGACTCAATCTCATAATGTACATGTCCATTATTATAATGTGTATGCCCATTATAAAGATTTTGAGCCCTGGATCTAGGTGTAGATGATCTTGAACATCTTCAAACTGCCCTGCACTCTCAGCAGATGTTCCACGAAGAAATCTTTCATAAGTGCTTAAATCAGGTGTGGCCATGGGAGTGAATGAGGCTGCTTCAATTATGCTTCCATCACAACTTTCCCAACCCTGAGGAATATCATCTTCAGCGGATTCATAGGCCAGCAACCAAGCTATAATTGACCCAACAGGAGTTAATGCAGTAGATAATGGTTTTGTTGATATAATTTGTTTCTGCCATCCCATTAGAGATCATCATTTACCCGCTGGTCAATAATATCTTCTTTATTCTGCTGCACATCTTCATCAATCCTCTCTTCTCCTGTATAACCTGTAAAACTCCAGATTTTCTTTCAGGGTTAATTTTTGAAATTAGTAAAATTTTCTCAATCCGAACCAGCTTCAAACGGCTTTACACGGAAACGGAAAAAAACGAAAACCTCCCCGAAATGGAAATTTTTGAGGCGTTTCCTGTTTTCTCAAAAATAATCGGATATCCTTAGTCCTCTTAGTTTTTTCGATCAGTTTTCCCGATTTTTAGGTCGGATTCCGGTTTTTACAGGTCAAATATTTTTGAGTGATTTACCAATATTTTGACAACTAGGTCGCTAATAAAAAAAAGCAAATAAATCAACCAACTCTAGACTGTTTATATGTATTAAATGTATATATGTATATTGATATATGTATTATATGTATATACATATATACAAAGATATATATAATATAAATAATATATATTTATATAGAAATATATATGCTTTTTACAAATTACAATTTTTAAGCGCTTAGTAATTGATACATGTTTATAATGCAGATAGTAAATTTTCCAACATTCTTCTTTTCTGTCTACACTTGTTCACTTTATTTAATTGTGTTGTATAATACTACGGTGGTAGGCGATAATATTAGTAGAAGACGACTTTGCATTAAGTTTTTATTGTTAACACACTTTTCTCGAATTACAAATTTACAAGTAATTAAAGAGAAGCTTTTCAAATCGACATCTTCTCTTTGTTTCCTTGCTTTTCTGTATCAATGCTTTTTCTAATTCTTCCATATTCCTTGTCCTCATTCTCCCCTTTTTCCGTGGCCTCATTCTTCCATATTCCTTGTCCTCATTCTCCCCATATTCCTTGTCCTCATTCTCCCATATTCCTTGTCCTCATTCTCCCCTTTTTCCGTGGGCTCGTACTCTCTTTTTCCTAGTACTCCATCTTCGATTCTCCTTGTCTTTATTCTCCCATTCTTCTTGTCTTCATTCTCCCCTTTTCCATGTCCTCATTAACCTCTTTTTCTTCTTCTCAATCTTCCATTTTCCTTGTCCTCATTCTCCCATTTTCCTTGTTCTCATTCTCCCCTTTCCTTGTCTTCATTCTCCCATTCTTTTGTTTTCATTCTCCCCTTTTCCTTGTCCTCATTAACCCCTTTTTCTTTATCTCAATCTCCTATTTTCCTTGTCCTCATTTTCCCCTTCCCCTTGTCCTCATTCTCCCATTTTCCTCGTTCTAGTTCTTCCCTTTTCCTTGTCCTTATTTTCTCCTTCTTCTTTTCTTCATTCTACCATTCTCCTTTTTCTCATTCTCCCCTATCTCTTGTCCTCATTCTCCCCTTTTCCATGTCCTCATTCCCTCTTTTTCCTTGTCTTCCAAATTCTATTCCCCTTTGCGTTCTCTTTCTCCCCTTTCCTTGTCTTCATTCTCCCATTCTCCTTGTCCTCATTCTCCCCTTTTCATTGTCCTCATTCTCCCCTTTTCATTGTCCTCATTCTCCCCTTTTCCTTGTCCTCATTTACCCCTTTTTCTTCTTCTCATTCTCTCCTTTTCCTTATCCTCATTCTCCCCTTTTCCTTGTCCTCAATCTCCCCTTGGCCTTTCTCTATTTGTCCTAGTTTTCAAGGAGAAATTCTTTGGAGCTGTCAAGATATATTCAAACTTCCAGTTTTACATTATATTTTATATTCGTGAGATAACATTTATTTTAACAACATCTTTAGATTTGGTGGCCGGGGGCAGGAGTTGGTTTAAAATGTTTCCCCTGCCCCCCCCCCCTCCACCGCTCTAGCAACCCGCTGTACATTTTTTATTTCAAGCTGCCTTTTTATTTGATATTTAGAGCTTCCCCTTTGTGTATATTTGTGTGTTGCAGTATTGTTTAATAGAATAATTGGGGAAACGTATCGGAAACAAATAAAATAGTATATATAAAGAAATGTGAAAATGCTCCTCTTTTCTTTTCCACATTAAAGGCCATAGAGGGCTAAGCAAAGGGTTGTAAGGACTGTAAGCGACCCTCTGTAATCGATGTCAATGCCCAAATTACAACAGTACCCTTGAAACCTTAATCTGATCAACTATGTGGAAGTTACCCGAAATGTGTTCATTTCTGGGAGTTTCTTAATTGCTTCTTAAAACAAGAAATGTGCAATTCACTTTCCTTGCTAGAAACCGCAAATTAGAATAAACAGCTTAAAGAAACAGAAACATGAATATCTATCTAATTCTTACTGTAGTAAATACCGTACTCTCAAAAGTTCATCTCCCAAACTGTATCAGTCCAAGCACAATCATTCCGTTATCCAAGTCAACCAGGACACAAAGGGACACAAGCTATAGCTTATCAAATAAGTTATCAATTCGGCTCTAAATGCTATATGTTATATGTTAAGTTCCAATACGTATTCACAATATTACGTTGGTATATAATCTAATCACAATACGTAGCTAGTCTAGTCGCAGTATATGTTTTACGTAGTTAAGGATTAACGCAGTTTGATCCTCAGACAATGTCCATTGTACAACGCATTTTATATAGGTATTAGGTATGTTCAAACAGCATTTATTATAACAATACTCGATCAGAGGAGGGAGGGAGTCCAGAGTTCCTCAAATAGTAATCACCGCCACCCAAATCTGTTTTGCTGCAAGTGCGCTCCTCAATTGGTAATCTCCACCACATCAAATAGTAATCAGCCCAAAAAAGCTTAAAATTAAATCTTTTATTTCTTAGAAATAAGACCATATTGACCTCTTTAAATGGCCCTATGGTGTAAAATATTGTTAAAGCTTTCTTTATTGCTCCTTAGTTTCAAAAATAAATCAATAAATATGCCAAACTAAGTGCTAGAAATATATTACGTTTTTTAGTTTCAAGTTTCGCCTTGAGAATGTTTGCGGCATTTTCCTCTGAATGTTGTTTTAAACTCCTTATAAAGAGAGGAAACTTTAAAACATTATTAGTGGACTAAATACTCCATTTTCAGTAGTTGGTGTGATGAGCCTAATTTTTCAAAATTTTATGTTCTTTCTATGCATATAATTAGTTTTGTTGTAGATGTTGAACTCGAGTAGGCGGATACAAAAATCTAAACACTGTAAAGGTTTTATGAAAATATCTTTTAAATGGAGATGGATATTACTTTGGGTGGCATGTGATAATTTTTAGTAAATTTTAAGTCCTTTCTATGCATATAATTAGTTTTGTTGTAGATGTTGAACTCGAGTTGGCGAATATAAAAATCTAAACACTGTAAAGGTTTTTTGAAAATATCTTTTAAATGGAGATGGATATTACTTTGGGTGGGATGAGATAATTTTTAGTAAATAGGCAGCCCGACCTCTTTTGTATCTTGACGCCAATCATGAAATGCAGTCATTAAAGTGACGAATTGGATCTAAGATTCGGCTAAAATGAAACCTGAGAAGTGTTGGGTATCTTATCTTTTACCAACTTTGAACGGAGAGTCACTTGAAATTACAGTTTTTTTCAGGAACGGAAAGAACCGTTGAATTAAACCATTAGATCATTAAAAACTTAATCACACAGAATGAAACTTTAATGAACGCCCGAAAATGTTAATTTAAAAACTATTAGGATGGAAATTGTGCATAATACGTAAAAGTCCGAATGTAATCTAATAAAAAATATATTGTTTACACGCATATTTTGTCTTTATTACTGATATTTGGTCAAATCAAAAATATCATTTGTAGAGAAACATCCTGTATATAATCCCCGTCTTAAGTTTTGTTACCAAGGCAACCCATGAACTATATTGATGGAACAGGAATGAGGGAAGTTTACTTTGCTCAGTGTTCTAGACATGGAATATTTAAACAAAATATTTCAAATCGGAGTTGAATAAATGAAATGATAAGATCAGCTGTTTTCTATTTTATTGTGTTAATTCTTATATCAAATGTTTTCTAATTGTTCATTGGGACTACTTTTAAAATTCACAAGAGCAGACACCTTTCACCAATTCTTAAATATAAGTCATAATACTAAAGCTAAAAAACAGCCAGTCATTCGAACATTTTAACTTTAAAACATCCAAAAAAAAAATTCAATGCGACGGTTTGAAAAATCTTTGCATTCCCTGTAATGCTATGCAAGGTCAATCTTGAATCGATTGACTACGGAACCCTTTAAATTTTTTTGTTTAATAATTATTAGGAAAATATCTTTACGTGTGTTAAGGAATTGAGTCTTTGTAACAAACTCTGATTTTCCAATCCCTATATTTTTTCCACCTGATGGTGTAAACCTTTGATATTTCAAACTTGGATTTTTTCATTTAACATAATTCATAGTTTGAAATATTTAAGGTCTACGGAATTGGATTACAAAGATATAGAGATTAGAAAATCATAGTTTGTGACAAAGTCTCAATTCCTTTTGACAATTTTCCTCATTCTTTCTGCAGCATAATTCTGCAAGTCCTATTTAATAAGAAACCAGTTAAAAATGATTAAATAAATAGAAAGACGAGGTACCGAATCGGACAGTACTTCGAAGGTTGACTTGAAACTACGTTTACAGTTCCTATAAAGTACCTTAAGTCATGTGATCGCAAAAAAAAGATGATTAAGGCTCCTTGCCCATCAGGAATAAATGGAATTATTATTTTTTTAACCAATTTTCTCAAATTCCGTCTGAATTAAAAAAAGATTTAATTCCAGAATAAGATGAGTGAAAATGAAAATGCAGCTGCTACAGAGTTTAGTCACGCTGAGTGGGCCTGTGCTAATGTGGATAAGTATAATAATGCAGATAAGTCCAGGTATTTTCTCCAGATGACTCCATTTATTTGCTCAAGATAAGTCCAGGTACAGGCTCAAAATAAGTCTAGATTTTTGTTCAAGATAAGTCCCGGTACAGGCTCAAGATAAGTCCAGGTATTAGCTAAAGATATGTCCAGGTATTTGCTAAAGATATGTCCAGGTATTTACTCAAGATAAGTCCAAGTATTTGCTCAAGATAAGCCCAGTTACTTGTTCAAGATAAGTCCAGGTACTTCCTCAAGATAAGTCCTGTTACTTCCTCAAGATAACTCAAGTTCCTTCCTCAAGATAACTCCAGGTACTTCCTCAAGATAAGTCCAGGTACTTCCTCAAGATAAGTCCAATAATGTAGTGATGTCAAGAATTATCAATGCAGTTTCTATATCTTAATAAGACTACTAAAATACAAACTTGCTTTTTTATATTGTGTTTGAAGTATCATATGTTTGAAGTATGTTTGAAGTATTACATAAGTAGCTGAAATGGACCCGCGT
>NW_019398379.1:0-12210 GCF_000591075.1 Eurytemora carolleeae
TAATATTTGATGTGTATGTTACACTTACACGCGCTCTAAATTCTAATTGGAGGACTGATGTGCCATTTCATGCATTTATAGAAAATAATAGGTTGCAAAAATAAGTAGATATTTGCAATTTCCATTTTTATATTCCAATATTTGCAATTTTTGGGTTAAAATCAAAATTAGTCTTGCTACATTAACTTTCATGCATTCAAACTTTTTCCCACAAAAGATTTATTTAGGCTTGGGAGCAATAGAAGGAGACTTTTTCTCTTCTATTTTCTGGATTTGTGCTTTGATGCATTGGGCTTAAACACATGTAATCAACTTGATTTTTCAGGCGAGTTCTCAGGTAGTCCAAGAGTTACATGAATCCACAGAGTTCCACTCTGCTCTGGAATCCCACTTGGTTCATGTTGTTCAAGATGTTCATGAAGATGATGAAGTTTATGAAATCCACGACGTTCAAGAGATTTGTGCCGTACAACAAGTCCTGGAAGCTCATGATGCACAGGAAGTTCATGCAATGCAAGAGGTTCATGAAATCCACGAACTTCATGATAGTACTCTTGTCCAAGAGATCCACGAAGAGATTGGTGAGATCGAAGATGTCCATGAAGTCCATGAAGTGAATACTGTCAAAGCTTCTGGAAAATCAGTTGAGTTTGTCGAGTACAGCACTGCTGAGATTGCTGAGGTTACTGCTCTTCTAGATTCAGCTGTTTCTGAACAGCATGTACACCATGAACACCATGAACATCATGAACAATATGTACAGCAGGTACATCATGAACAGCATGAGAGCCTGGAGAAGCTGGAAAAAACTCTAGACGCCACCAGGTAGAATTTATATTGTAATTGAATTTGGTCTCAGCTGGGATAATAAAGTTTAATTCAAAACCTTATTCTCCTGGGTAAACACTTAAATGGTTCTGGTGACCACTTTATTGTCTCGGGTGACCACCTCTTATCCTGGGTGACCACCTCTTGTCCTGGGTGACTACCTCTTGTCCTGGGTGACCACCTCTTATCCTGGGTGACCACCTCTTGTCCTGGGTGACTACCTCTTGTCCTGGGTGACCACCTCTTATCCTGGGTGACCACCTCTTGTCCTGGGTGACTACCTCTTGTCCTGGGTGACCACCTCTTATCCTGGGTGACCACCTCTTGTCCTGGGTGACTACCTCTTGTCCTGGGTGACCACCTCTTATCCTGGGTGACCACCTCTTGTCCTGGGTGACTACCTCTTGTCCTNTACTCCTCCCTAGTGTATATTTACATTTTACTAACATCAAGATTACTCCTCGCTAGTGTATATTTACATTTTACTAACATCAAGTCTACTCCTCGCTAGTGTATATTTACATTTTACTAACATCAAGACTACTCCTCGCTAGTCTACGACAAATTATGGACCTTTCAAAATAACGAATTGAACCGGAAACGAAAAAAACGAAACCTCTGCAATCCTACTCAAAATTTAAACTATTTATTTTGTTGTTGGTTCAGTCTCATTTAACGACTTAATCCAAGCTTTCAGTTGTTAGCTCAAACTGAAATAATATAAAACAGACACTTTGCACAGCCCTAGTCCTCAAATAACTGATTTATTCTAGGCACATTGTGTTTTCTTCTATCAGAATTATTTAGTCAACACTGGACATTTCACCTATCCTCCTTCTTTGCAATAATTCAACAAATAAGTTTATGTGTGCTGAATAGTTTTTTAGTTTTCTGACCACCCTGAAAATTTTAGAATTTGTGACACGCAAGGTTTTAAAATCCAGTTTTAATCCCACTCACTGCAGGTCTAATAAAGAGAACCAATCCTCAGTTTAGGCTCAGCGTAGACTGTTGATTAGGGAGAATATCCGATAAAGAATGGATACATACTATTTCAGGTGCAAGCTTGTGATACCGGTGAATGTTTTTGACATTATGATTTGTGATTTAAACGTGTGCATTGAATCCTGCACCCTGTGATTATGGAATATACCTTGTACCAAGTCCAGATGTGTTTTTATTCCTCTAGTTGCTTTCTTTAGTATTCTCTATATTTTTTTTAACTAAGAAATTTAAAAGGTTGGTGCTAGATTTTCAGTTTGATTAAAATTGGTAAAAACTTTATAGTTTTGTGTCATTTTGATAAAATCAAAACAAGATGCAAAAGGTCCTGATTTTAAAATGTTATGAACTTTATTGTATTTTCGGTTTCTTTGGTTTGAATTCTAATTAGATAAAATAAAATCACTTTATTGCACTGTATAGACTACTAGACCAGATTAAGTCAAGATCAATTAAAAATGTTTTATCTGATTTGTCTATTTAATCTTTATTCTTTTATCTTTTATTGTTGATAATCTATTTATTTTTCAGTGTATAAAATTAAGGTAGAAAAATTTACTTTTTCAAAACAAACCAAGTTTGATCTTAAATCTCGAAATGCTAAACAAAATTGGTGGCGTTATTAGGATTCAAAATTGTATTGGTAATCAGGGGCGTACGAGGGGGGATCTGCTCACCAACAATTAATGCGTCTGTTATGACGTCTTGCAATTCTGATTACTCGTCACAAACTGTGATTTTGTAATCCCTATTTTATTGCAACCTCATGGTATAATCCTTTGATATCATGATATTACACACGTTGACTATTTGATTTAGCAGAATTTATAGCTTTAAATATCAAAAGTGAAAAGTCAAAGATATAAAGACTACAAATAAGAAATCAGTTCCTCTCTGATCCTCATTTTTATTGTCTGTCTTTGATTTTAACTGAAGTTTCATATTTATGAGTAATCATTATACAAGATGGTTTTTAAGGCACAGATATTTTTCTTTGAATTCATGCATCGACTCTCCATATATGTACATTCCCCAGTTTAAGAATATATTCGTTTTTAGTGAATATAAATGATACCGCTTAAATATTTGACAGTTGAGTTCAAGAATATATTTATTATCCAATCCTACCAGGTATTATAGGAGTATAGGACTAGACAGAAATAAAATTATGTTTTATTTTTGTTACAAAATAATTTCTGAAGAATTCTAAAATTGCTATTTAATTTTGATTTTGGACCCCCCAATTAATGTTAGATCAAATAGTCTAAGTTTAAAATTTCTAAGATTTACACCATCAGGTTGCAATGAAATAGCGATAAGAAAATTCATTTATGCAAAGCACTGTAAAAATGCAAAAAATAGGTCTTATTTGGAATTCATGAAATTCAGTTAGGTTAAGGTCTACTTAACCCGGAAGTAGGGATTACCTAATCCTTAATCCGTTTAGGCTGAGAACTGCTTAACCCGACAATAGGGATTATCTAATCCTTAATCTGTTTAGGTTAAGTACTGCTGAACCCAGAATTAGGGATTTCCTAATCCTATAATCCGTTTAGGTTAAGTACTGCTGAACCCAGAATTAGGGATTACCTAATCCTATAATCCGTTTAGGTTAAGTACTGCAGAACCCAGAATTAGGGATTACCTAATCCTATAATCTGTTTAGGTTAAGTACTGCTGAACCCAGAAGTAAGGATTACCTAATCCTTTATCCGTTTAGGTTAAGTACTGCTGAACCCGGAAGTAGGGATTACCTAATCCACAAGCGAACATCTCTATCTCACACCCCGGATATTCTCAGGAAACCGCTAGTTTTTCAATATTTTATATTCGGTGATCAAAATATTATGGAATATCATTTTAAAGATCATTGTATTCATTTTTTTACTTATTCTTGAAGCAAAATATCGTTTTATAAATGAAGATTTTCCGAACCAAAGAAGAATTTTCTAATCAAGTTAATGTTAGTTAAGATATAATATTTATATGAGACAACTCAGGTATTGTTAAAGGATTCTAATCGAATTTTGAAATTGAAATAATAAATTCTTTTGACACATTGCTTCAAACTGTAATAAGCAGCTCACGAATTTTTTTCAATTTTATGTTTGAAAGACAATATTTTATCTCCAGCTGAAAATAATTCGAATATGTTTATTTGGTCCATTACGTTTTTTTTCCGAAGATTTAAGTTATCAAGACGCCCTTGTATGTTTACAATGGACATCTTGTAAAATAGTTTTGGTTCTCAGGGTACTCGGTAATACAGGGACACAGGCTCAGCACAAGGTTTATGAATTTCAGAAGGTAGGTGGAGTAATTCATCTAAAATCTGTTAAATTCTAGATCCTCTAAAAACAAGCCTCATCATGTAGTTGGTCTAATTATTAAATCTTTGCAACCTAATGACGTAGACCTTTTCTTATTTAAACTTTAAACTCTGCTAGATCAACTAGTTCAGACGTTTTAAATACCAATGGGTGTCAGCATCAGATTTCAAAGATATAGGGATAGGAAATCACAATTTAAAACAAGCGTTCAGTATCTTTACTTTTAATTTTACATATTTTTCACCCATTGTTCTGTTATGATTTATTTCTAAATTCTAAGTGAACCAAAATGCATGAATAGTAAATACATCTTGAAAATCAAAGCTCAATTTTAAAAAATTGTTGCAAATTTTGCTAATTTCCAAATTACAAAATCCACGAAAAAGTATGTTTTAAAATGAGAAGTACAGCGGGGAGATGAGTTGATGAACGGGGGGGGGGGGAAGAAGAAGGAGGGAGGCCGGAGGGGGGCGCACGCAAGATCCTTTTATTCTATTCCGAGGTTTTTAGAAATAATTCTTCTTTTTTCCTCTCATTATTTTCTCATTTGCATAATAATAAGGATGCAGCAGATTGTAAGCATGGCTGAATGAAGGCATGATTAGACTCAAGAATGACGTAAAAAATATATTTATTTTGTTGATCTATCCGGGGGAGGGAGGGAGGGGGAGATTATTAATGCTCATTTAGGTTTCATTGAAAAGATAAAATACTACTGATTAAACCAATGATTTATTATTCATGAATATATTTTTGATTCAATGGTATCGCTTTTAGCTTGATTCTTTTCATTATAGATAAGAATATGCAATCCCTGTTTTTTGCTTGTATTTATTTGTATTTATTAAAATGTACTGTAAACTTAATTTCTAGTGAACCTCCATTAGTCCGATTCACGAGAGTACCCTGTCTCATAAAGAATAAACTAGATATCCTGGTCCATGTTTCTGTTATTCAAATGAAATGTATTTTCATTTGTGGCTTCTCTGCAAAAGTAACTTGCTTCGTAAATAATTGAGAAATCATCAGAAAGAAGACCTTTTCAAGCAATAAAAGACGTTATTTTCACATTCAGGGGTACCGTTGCAAATCGGGCATGCCTTTTTTCTTCTTTTTATTCGCTGAAGGATCATCTGACATTACTCCGACAGTCCATTTAACAAAGAAAACCTAGACAGTGCAAACGACGAATATATTTTAATTAGAAAAATTCCTTCAAAAATGCGAACGGTACCATTTAAAAGTTAAATCATCATCATCAATTGCCTTTTCACTAGCTGATAAAACGATATTTTATATTTCAATCCCCTAGTAACAAACTATTAACGTGCAGTGGGGCCCAGAGTACTGTGGAAGAGGAGAACGAAATTGAATCAATTGTAAGTGCACTTGATTAAAGTTAATGGTTTTACCAGTGGCTTGAAAATCAATGTATTAAGTCTGAATTTAACAATGTTTATTGTTTTACATTCATGGTGGACTATTTAAAATCATTAAATTCGTCTCCATATTCCAACGTTTCATGGGTCTCACTGTTTATAAGAAGAATTATGTGTGGGTATATACTCATTTAATTTAAATATGATTTGTTGCATTCTCGTAGGTAAAGAACGAACTGCGCCGTGTAGAAGATCAAGTAATTCTGGATGCACGACGCGGAGCACAACTTCCTGAGTTTGCAGAACTCAACCTCAAGGAGGTATCAGGGTCCCATCAGGAACTGAAGGGGGTATTAGGGTGCCACCAGGAGATGACAGAAACCCGGAAACAATCCCACGAGAGGATAATAGATCTGATCCCTGGTCCGCTAAACATATCTGCAAACCATCCTTCTCATTTAACAAAAGAGAAGCGAACCAATCCATCAACCCTGCAGACACAAAACCAACCAGCACATCCAACAACCCATTCTGCCAAACCAGGGGTCGGATCCAAAAAGGAGGCGGTGAAGCAGACTAAAAGGGAAGGAGATAAGAGAGCAAAAACTGGTCCCGGCACTACGAAAGAGAGAACAAAATCTTCAAAAGTTGGACAGAGCATAGTCATGGGTTCAGAGAAACCGCAGTACTTACAGCTGAGCCTGGATCAGATAAGAGATCTAGCACTACAGCAGAGTAAAGGAGAACTAGAACTCTCAAATATAAACACTGAGTCCTGCTGTATACACTCCAACGGTGATAAGGTGGAGAACAAGAAGAATAAACCAACTAAACCCCGGAAGGTTCTTTCATCTGGAAATAAAGAAAACAACAAGACAATCTTAAACCTCGGAAATTCCGACCCGAAAACAACTTTGAATGCTCCGAAACTTATCTCAAAAGTTAAACCATCTGATGTTTCAGCACCAAGAGCTAAATCTCAGGGAGGAGGAACCGAAACAAGAAACGGAAGTCTTGAATCTCCAGGTCTTATCAAAGATGCAGGAACTCGTACTAACGGAACCACCCGGAGCAACCCTAGAGCACGTTCTGCTCCTAAACCTGAGAAGAAGCGTGAGGAGCCAAAACGAACAGTTTCTCCAACCAGGAAAGTTTCTCCTGAACAAGGACGTGTTGCATCTCCAGTCAGGAATCCAGGGATGGATACAAAATCAGCTTCACCTAAACCTAAAACTGCGGAGAATCCTGTCGAGGACGAAGATCCAAGAAAACACTCATCCTCCTCCACCTCCTCCATGTCCTCACTAGAGAATGCTCGAAACTCTAAGAAAAATTCAACTGAGAAACCAACTGCAAAAAAGATTTCCCGAAATCCAAGTTTTACGGAACGCGCTCCATCTAAACCTACCGAGGTCAACGTGAAGGGTGGATTTCTAGCTCCTACCAGAGCCTGGTTGTCCCATATGGGAGAGAAGATAAATTATAAATCCCGGAGTCCGTCTCCGATGAACAAGGAAGGACAGAGAAGCAGCACTACACCCCGACAACCACTGGATAGAACCCCTTCTCCACGTAGACCTAGAGATTCGTCAACAGAGTCGGAGACTAAACCTAAACCTGGCTCCGGTAGGGTTCGGAAACCCGGAGATAAGGATCCAGGTCTACCCAGTGTTAAACGGACATCTTCCATGCGAGCCAAGCCAACCCCTGTTGTCCCCACTGTTTCCCTAAAAAGGTCTGCCAGCCTGAAAAAAGCTTCAGCCCCAATTAAGGATCTACAAACCAAGCCGATTAAGGCCAGATCTGGTAATAAATCTGAGAAGGACCAAAACACAGGGGGGTTAAAGAAGGATCAAAACACGGTAGGTTCTAAAAAGAACGAAAATGCTGGAAGTATAAAGAAGGAACCCCCTCCTGTTCCTCCTAAGCCCGACAAAGCTACAATAGAACGGATTGAAGCTTGTAGAGAGGAAGGATTAGAACTCAGTTCCACAAAACTGGATTTATCTAACACTAATTCTAACTGTAAGTATAAATGTTTAAACAAATTGTGAAATGTTCTTTAATTTGTTTATTTAAGGTTCCGCCGAGGTATTGGAGAATGGGGTATTTAAAAGCTCCGCCACTCTGTCCAACTCCGCCTCTCTCTCGGCTAGCGTGATCGAATCAGGAGTTGAGGAAACCTCGATATCTGCCACATCTGTAATACAGAAGTTCGAAACCGAAGCTTCGATGCTTGCAAGTTCTAACTCGAATCTAAGCAAGTCAATGACGACCACAATGAGCATTAGCTCCGCCCAGGAGGTGTTGAGCTCCGCCGAAGTGGAAATGAGCTCCGCCAAGACGATCTCGAGCTCTGTTAAGAAAAGTTCGACAGGTTCGAGTTCAGGAGAAAAGAAGAATGTAAAGAGTGAGAAGAGTTCAGCTCGGAATACTGGTAAGTTCAAAAGTATACTCGAATCTATGGACATAACGTTTTATACATACATTTGTAATTACAGAAATCCTTAAATATAGATATATACATACACACAGACATCCTTAAATATAGAGATATACATACACACAGACATCCTTAAATATAGAGATATACATACACACAGACATCCTTAAATATAGAGATATACATACATGCACAGACACCCTTACATACAGGGTGTCCCACATCATATTAGATCTAATTGGTCTAAATTACGATTTTCGGAACTTAACAGAAAATGTGAGAAGAATGAATCATTTTTGAAAAATTGAATAAGACTGATAAACAAATTTCTTACGGAAAATGCTGCTTTTTTAGTAGTATGGGTTTATTTTGGTGTTAAAACTTGGAGATAATCTATATAATAATACAAGAATGTTTTTTTATATTTTTATCTATATTTTTATCTTCATCAATAATGAGAAAAATCGCCATTTTCTTTTAATTCTCTCGTTTTTTTGTTGTATTTTTGCAATCTTGTTCTTATTCTGTTATTATACTATTCTTTAACGTATATACGGAGAGATGTATACAGTATACGGGGTCTAATGTCTAGAATTATGTATATATATTATATATACAAGGTTTTTGTTACTGCCAGGGTTCCATAATATATGTAATCACCCTCCCACACCTTTGGGATCATGGGTTGTATTTCAATTCTTGAGATGGTTTTCGTAATATTTCAATCCTAGAGATGGTTGTAGTAATATTTCAATTCTAGATATGGTTTTAGTAATATTTCAATCTAGAGTTGGTTTTTGTAATATTTCAATTCTAGAGATGGTTTTCGTAATATTTCGATTCTAGAGATGGTTTTAGTAATATTTTTAATCTAGAGATGGTTTTAGTAATATTTTTAATCAAGAGATGGTTTTTGCTTAGGATTTTGTTCAATCTTGATAAGATTTAATCAAGATTTTTATCTTGCAAATTATTATTTATCTATTTTATTTTGAACTGGACGGATTAAGTATTGAAGACCACTGTAATTACATTGATAAAAACATGACAACAGGAGAATAGCTTCCTTCTCCTTTAGTCCACTTGATAATAGCTGTTAATAGATGCCTGGGGGGGGGNACAGTTACTAACAAATATTAAAAATCATAAAATGTTATTCCATCACATTTTGGCGCTAAATAAACTTATTTAAATTTTAAAAGAAGGAGAGGAGTTGTAAAGAATTTAAATTTTATACAAACAATTTAATTAATAATTATTGCTCCTATGCTACTTTTTTTGGAACCAAAAAGAGGACATATTTTAAAGGCAATTTTAAGTGTCATGTATTTGGAAACAAGTTGTTCGGAAGGCTTTGTTTCTTTGTTTTCAATGATCAAAATCGTGACTAATATCTGTCCAAGGGAGATAAACGTAAAGCAAGCTTTGAAGTTTTGATGAAGACATGTTTATATTTGAATTTATTATGAAAATCTTCATCTTCGCTCAAATTCAAGAAGCAGTACAGTGCATGTACATCTAATACTGTATTGAATTTTCTCCGTTAAAGCCTATTGCCTAGATATCTTTTTCCAGATCGAGTAAATATTTCGCATAATGTAATTTAAGCAGTCTTGTAGAGAACAACATTTTGCAATAAGGAATTTTTCGTGATTTTTTGTAGCCCCATCTGAAAATCGAAAAAAACTTAAAGTTCTTCATTAATAACATATTAAATAGGCAGTCCAAAACAGTTGATGTTTTTAGTAAGTCAATAATTTTCTATTAATACTTTTTATTCAACCTTTATATATTATTCTGTCCTTACTACTCACCAAAATATTGAACACTTGACATAGAGTCAAATTTTTAATCCATACATCTTTGCAACCTTATATTTCAAACTATATTTTGTTAGATCAAATAGTTTGAAATGGTTGTCTCCATCCATTTATTTCTCCCTTTCCTCTATATCTATGTTATCTATGTTTTAATCAGTTCGAGTCAAGAAGGCTGCAATAGAAGGGAGATACAACTGACGCGGCCCGTCCTACCATACGATTATACATGCTTTGCATACGGTACTCCATTTGTATAAGAAATATTTGTCTAATGTACAATTACCGCGTTTACAATAACCCATTCTGAATATTTCTGATGCAAATGGAGTACCCGTCTGCAAAGCGGGCCGCGTCAGTTGTATCTCCCTTCTATTTCATACTCCTTGGTTCGAGTTGAACAATTTTCTGTAATGTTTAGTAATTATCCATCCTCCCATTCAATTTATGCATCCTTTATATATTTAGAGTCAACAGGAAATGATTTTTTTTATTTCCTTTCGGTTTCTCCGGCCAGTGCAGTGCAGTGGGTGATGTAGGGGGGTTACAGGGGCGTGCTGATGATGAAGAGGAGGAGGGAGGGGGTGTTCATGTTAGAGGGGGCGTGCTGATGTTGAGGAGGGAGGGGGTGTTCATGTTTTATTTCTTGTTTCATATACAAGTAACTTCCGGATTTCGCTAGAAATGTAAATCGGGCATTCTCTTCTTTAACTGCAGGGTCACCATGGAAATTAAAACGAAAGTCTAAGATATTTTCTCTTCTCTCTCTTTAAAGATTAATAACTTGCTTGCTCCCACCATTTATGCAAAAATCCGAAGCCTGAAATTTTTCTCAAAAATATATTTCAAAATTGCTTTAGTTAAAAACATTTTTATTTAGTAAAATGTGGAATCGGGTATAAAGTGTTATTAAAATATATATTTAACAAAGTTTTTTTCATGTTTAACCCATTCATTGTCGGAGCTATCTGCATAATGCAAAATATTCAGTAATATTGCAAAAATGATAAAGCATCCAACATTGCATTGCATTAATTATGCAATAGTTATGCATGAATTGTAGTGTAATCATTCCTTATACATTGCATAATAATCATACAGTATTTAAACAAGATATATTATAATTATCATCTTAACAAGATAATTAGCAATCATCTATCTATCTATCTATCTATCTATCTATCTATCTGTCAATCAATCTATCTATGTTTTCATCTATCTATCTATCTCTCTGTCTATGTTTTATCTGTCTATCCATCTATCCATCTATATCTCTGTCTATCTATCTATCTATCTATCTATCTATCTATCTCAAAAAAAACGGGGATTATGGGTCTACAGACTCGATTGAGGCCATTTTTAAAGTCTACGTACAATTTGCGATTTAAAAATTTAGACTTGTAGAACTAAAACTAACAATTTCATAGGCTCCTAAAGTTTCCAACTGGAGTGAGAGATTTGGTAAAAATAAGATAAGCTCTGTTTGCACAATTTTGTATAAGGGTCTACAGACTTGCTTGTAATCGGATTTTCAAGATTTTTTAAAATCTACATACAGTGAAACCTAGATATATCAATACATAGCAAGAGTTTTTAACGTGAGTATCGTTGATATTATATCTTTCAGGGATAACTTTTATTGAGGGATCAAGTATGTATCCCCAAATTCAAAAGTGCCTACATTGGATATCGATATCAAGAATTTAATATCAACGATACTCATGTTAAAAACTCTTGCTTTGTTTTCATATATCTGGGATTCACTGTACAATTTCCAATTCAAGGAGTCTAATTGTAGGCTGGTAGATCTAAGAGTAACAGTTTTATAGGCTCCTAAAGTTTCTAACTGAAGCGAAGTAAAAAGTAAAAAATAATCTCCGTTTGCACAATTTTATATTCAATGTTAGGTTACAGTATATTACAGTACAATTGTTATTTTTAGATCTGCAAGACAAAAGTTGGACTAATTGACTCGGAAATGCTAGATATTAAAAATTCGTCTCAATTTTGAAAATCCGATTACAAACAAGTCTGCATAGACCCATATGTGCAAACGGGGATTATCTTTATTTTTACCAAATTTACTCACTCCAGTTGGAAACTTTAGAAGTCTTTAAAATTGTTATTTTTATATCTGGAAGCCTAAGATTGGACTCATTGAATCGGAAATTGTACGTAATTTTAAAAAATGGGCTCAATCTTGAAATCCAATTTCAAACGAGTCTGTAGACCCTTATTCCCCGTTTTTTAAGACATCATGTATATATACAGGTAGATATACATGCAGATATACCTTATATCCTTGCAGATAGAACATTATCATTGAATAAAAGACACGCAGTTATGTCAAAATGTCGACATAAAAACAAGATGCTTCTAGTAAATGTAGTGTGATAAAGTATGGTTTTTTT
>NW_019398379.1:12790-13906 GCF_000591075.1 Eurytemora carolleeae
TCAAAGCTATCAAATGCATTATCCAATTATTGGTCCTCACTAGATCCCCATCTTAACTACACCCCCCCCCTTCTTACTTGAATGATGTAGCATTTGTAGAGTATTTCAAAGCATTGAGATTTTTTTAGACTATAAAGGAGTATATAGTAGTATATGAGAGTATCTAGGAGTATCTGGGAGTATTTAGGAGTATCTAGGAGTATCTAAGAGTATCTAGGTGTATCTAGGAGTATCTAGGAGAATCTAGGAGTATCTAGGTGTATCTAGGAGTATCTAGGCGTATCTAGGAGTATCTAGGAGTATCTAGGAGTATCTAGGAGTATCTAGGTATATCTAGGAGTATCTAGGAGTATCTAGGAGTATCTAGGTGTATCTAGGAGTATCTAGGAGTATCTAGGAGTATCTAGGAGTATCTAGGAGTATCTAGGTGTATCTAGGAGTATCAAGGCGTATCTAGGAGTATCTAGTAGTATCTAGGAGTATCTAGGAGTATCTAGGAGTATCTAGGAGTATCTAGGAGTATCTAGGTGTATCTGGGAGTATCAAGGCGTATCTAGGAGTATCTAGTAGTATCTAGGAGTATCTAGGTGCTAGACTAAGGAAGTATCCGGGTATGAGCTCTAAGCTGGTTTAGAAGCCTGGAGCTGTAAACCCGAAGAACTGGATAATATTAGGGAGGACTATAATTCATCTTTATAGAATACCTACCTAGCACTAATCAATCCAGGATACCCCAACCTTTATACACATTTAAACAAATTAATCAAACTCAATAAATTCTTTAGATAAACTTGAATCATTCAATCTTATACTCTTGTTAAAACATAAGTTCATAAACTATAAAGAAACATCTTGATTAGACCGTGGATTATAGACTATGCACACTCTAGTTTAATTATCTATTCAATTAAAGAGATTTAAATTTAATAAAATAAGCGTAACTAGGAAAAAGGTGGGGGAAGGGGGCGTTTATAAAAAAATGAACTTTTAATAGATAAATAGAAGATGTATAATTTTTTATATACTCTTTGCTTTAATCTGATTTTAAAATGAGAGAGATTTTGGTTTCTATCAGGCCCCATTCAAACCTGTATAGTTTATTTTATTATCCTCAAC
>NW_019398380.1:0-16786 GCF_000591075.1 Eurytemora carolleeae
TCAAATGAACATAAAAATAGTTCAAATGAAATTATAGTTCGTACGAAAAAAAAATTGAAATGAACTTAAAATATAGTTTTAAATGAAAAAAATAGTTAAATGAAAATAGTTCAAATGAAATAGTTCGAATGAGAAAAAAATAGTTCAAATGTTAAAAATAAACAAACAAACATTTCAAATAAAATAGTTAAAAAACATATAAATAGTTCAAATCAAATGTGATTTACTCCTACCCCCGACGTGATTTTACCCGCCCCCTTTATCTGTCTCCCTCCTTCATTTGAACTATTTCATTTGAACTATTTTCAAGAATTCATTTGAACTATTTTTATGTCCATTTGAACTATTTTTAAAACTATTTTTGTGTTCATTTGAACTATTTTTATGTCCATTTGGAACTATTTTTATGTCCATTTTAACTTTTTTTTGTCATTTTCATTTGAAATATTTTTTTCTCATTTGAACTAATTTTTTTTCATAATTGAACTATTTCATTTGAACTATTTTTAAGTTCATTTGAACTATTTTTTTGTTCATTTAAACTATTTTTTTGTTCATTTGAACTAATTTTTTGTTCATTTGAACTATTTTTTTGTTCATTTGAACTGTTTTTATGTCGACATTTGAACTATTTAATGTTCATTTGAACTGTTTTTTGTTTTGTTTATTTCATTTATAATATTAATAGTTCAAATGAAATAAAAAATAGTTCAAATGAGCAATATATTTACTCGTTTGAACTATTGTTCACTTCAACTACTCACGTGGTACCACATGCAGTAGTTGAAATGAACAATAGTTCAAATGAACAATAGTTCAAATGAACAATAGTTCAAACGGGAGTAGTTCAAATGAGATAGCATCATATCAACATGATCGAAGCAACTTCGTTCCTTGAAGGTGCTATATATCAAACGGACATGGATTGTACAGGTGAAAATTTTATAAACACAAAATTGCTCATAGACACCGGCGCTCTAATTCCATCAGGCGTCGCTGTCAGTGAGCAATTTTTTATTGATAGTTTGGGAGGGGATGTAGGACAATTGTTACCTGTCGGAGTTACTCAGCAAATGGGGCTAGTTCAAATTCGACGATGGAAACAGTAGGACAGCTAGAAGTTAGGATTAGGTTTAATAATCTTTCAACCATCTTTTCAGGCTCAGCTGTCGTTTTAAGAAATTTATCTCTACCTGTAATTATAGGGATAAATTTTTTAAAATCAAACAGTCTGAGCCCCATTTTAGACCCGCATAGTGCACAGTTTATGCACAGCCCTTCCAACGAGAGTCAGGAGTTAATAGCAAATTTGAACAATAGATCCCGCTCTTTTAACTGTATACAAATTAAAGGAACTGTATACAAATTAAAGGAACTGTAAACAAATTAAAGGAACTGTAAACAAATTAAAGGAACTGTAAACAAATTAAAGGAACTGTAAACAAATTAAAGGAACTGTAAACAAATTTATGGAACTGTAAACAATTTAAAGAAACTGTAAACAAATTTAAGGAGTTGTAAACAATTTAAAGGAACTGTAAACAAATTAAAGAAACTGTATACAAATTTAAGGAATTGTAAACATTTAAAGGAACTGTAAACAAATTAAAGGAACTGTAAACAAATTCAACTGCACCTTTATCTCTGATTCACAACTGTACCCTTGAAATCTTAATCTGATCAATAATGAGAAGGATACTGTCGTTTTTCTGATTCGAAAGGTGTTGAATTCTGCTATCTTCGCCATTGTTTCAGTAGCAAAAGACTCGCAAAGCACTTTTGTTGAGATTTCACAAATAAGAATAATCAGATTTTAAAAGCAAGAACATGGATATCTCATTTATATTTGATCAAAATATACGGTACTATTGTAAATTCCGGTTTTGAATGTCCGTATCAACCGAGCATTCTGTTGTGTTTCCGTCAATTGATTAATCAAGTAAATAACTAATCAATTAATCAATCAATCAATTAATCAATCTGTTTGTGACTGTATGCAGGGTGACTACCATCCCAACCATATTGTTATTCAATGGTTCTGGAGAGTTGTACTGTCCTTCAGCAACGAGATGAGGTGGGCATTTTTTAAGCCGATTTATGGAAGATATTTACAGGGATAAAACAGGGATTTATGGAAGATATTTACAGGGATAAAACAGGGATTTATGGAAGATATTTACAGGGATAAAACAGGGATTTATGCTAGAAAATTATTGGGATTAAACAAGGATTTATGGAGATAAATCAAGGATTCCATAAATTAACAGGGATTAAACAAGGATTTATGGAAGTTATTAACAGGGATTAAACAAGGATTTATGGAAGATATTTACAGGGATAAAACAAGGATTTATGGAAGATATTTACAGGGATAAAACAAGGATTTATGGAGGATATTTACAGGGATAAAACAAGGATTTATGCAGGATATTTACAGGGATGAAACAAGGATTTATGGAAGTTATTTACTGGGATAAAACAAGGATATTTGGAGGAAATTTACAGGGTTAAAACAGGGATTAATTAAAAAATTCATAAATTAATAAATTCTAAATTATACTTTCGCTTTGCATGTATAACTACTACGCCCAGCAGAAAAAACACATTAAACAGGTTTCACCACAAAGGATGAGACTGTAAAGACGACTTGAACATCTTTAACCTGAGACTATCTTAAGATTATTAAGTTTTATCATCTGATGTCTTGAATATAGTCTTTAAACGGCTTATTTAATGGTTTGGGAAACAATGAAAGAAGTTTATAGTTGCAGTATAAATTCCATATAGTCGTCTCTGAAGTCTCATCCTTTGTGGGTAACCCTGTAGTTTCCAAATTTTGGTATTAATTATTTATTTATTCATATCTTCTTCGTTACTTAATGCTTAATCGAAATAATTAAATAATTATCTAAATAATTATTTTTACATAGGTGACCAACATTCCAGTCCCTATAATGCTTGTATACTTTTTCATTTTTTTTCTAATTTTTTTACCTTAAGGTCCCGACTGCTTCAGTTTGTAACTGGTACTTCTAGAGTACCTATGAATGGATTTAAGGTAATCAAAATTAAATTTTTTTATACACTTTGGTTCAAATATTTCTCATTCTTTGAAGTTTGCAATAATTCTGTTTCTTAGTCAAAGAAAATAATGGAAAACAACGTGAAAATATCTTGATAATATTTCACAATTTATCATTTTGATCTATTAAAATTCTTTTTATATTAATTTAGAAGTAAAAGCTATCACAAGACTTATAAATGTATTAACAATCGAAGAATTCAAAAAATATATATTTTTAACTTTTTGTATTAATAAATCTTTTCATGTAATTTAAGTAATTTCATCAATCTATTTC
Source organism: Eurytemora carolleeae (assembly GCF_000591075.1). Classification (NCBI taxonomy): domain Eukaryota; kingdom Metazoa; phylum Arthropoda; class Copepoda; order Calanoida; family Temoridae; genus Eurytemora; species Eurytemora carolleeae. Next base: position 3,360 of record NW_019398380.1, read on the forward strand.
TTTATCTACCTGTCTAATATCTATCTATATTCAAGCTGATGTTTACTATAATTTTTGTTACTTTTGTTCCTTGGAACTATATATTGCCCGCATCACGAGTTTACCATTAATAAGTGGGTAGTCCAACCAACTAATTCTCAATCTGTCCGTCTATCTTTCTATCTTTCTATCTATCTATCTATCTATCTATCTATCTTCTATATTTCTATCAATATCTATTCATCTTTTTATCTATATCTATATTCATATCTATCTATTTATCTATCTATCTTTCTATCTATCTATCCATCCATCTTTTTATCTATATCTATCTATCTATCTAGCTATATATCTAGGAACTGTATGGCTCGAATGGTCCCCAACTGTTTACTATAGAGAAGTGGGGAAGTCCAACCAACTATCCAAGAGCGCATACGTGCTTTAACAGGTATATCCTTGCATTGTATATTTTATATATCTATATAATAAAGCTCTAAGCTCAGATTTATATGTTAGCTATAGCCAAATGGCTGGACCAAATTGGCTGACATTTTTTTGAGGAAACCCATAGATAAGCTAGTTGTATATAATGTACAATTAATAATTTTTATTGTATGTTGTACTCTGTTTTCTTAATTTGCTGTTAATTTTACTATGTGCAGCATACTGAACATTTTATAATATTTATCGTACAGTGTTTATTGTATAATTCGAGCATTATTAATTGATAATTGAACATTCTACATTGTATATAGTAGATTTGACAGTGTACTATGTACAGTCAACATGTAAATATCATTGCAACTTGTACATTATACACATTTTCATTTTCTGTCACTTATTAGTTACTTTGCACTTCAAATTTACATCGTACATGGTACAGTTTAATACATGTACAGTAAACACTGATACAATATACTATGTACATATGTCGAACGTATTAATTTAACGATATTTACATTACATTTTGTAAAATCAGTATTTTTGGTTATTAACAAAGTGAAATTTGTTGAATAAATTCAATAGTTGCTTTGCTCTATTAACCCTAATAGCGTGTNTTTAGTCTTGATATGCCCCCCCCCCTATTAACCCTAATAACCTGTGAATATTCTAGGCTTGATCTACCCCCCTATGCCTCCTATCAACAACTCAGAGACAAGCTGATCAAAGCGATCGAGGGATCTGAAGGATTCGCCGGAGTCGATTAGTCGATCCATAGTTTCGAGCAACTGATCAAAACAATTTGATCAAACTGAATTAGTTATTATTTTTACATTCTATAATTCAATCAAATATTATTCATCTTTTCAACTTTCTTATTTCAGATCAATTTATTCCTATATCCTTACTTCATTCTTCAGGATATTAATTCCGTAATTTCACTATTTCAAAATAAGGATCGTTATTCCGTTTTCAAACTTGAAGATTGTTTTACATATATCCTACTTTAAAACATAAATTTAAAGATTGGTTCTGATTTTTGTAACGTTCATTTTTACTAAAAAGAAAAAACATGGCCAGTTTTGCTTAGCATCCAAGCCGGGGGCCCTTTGATTTAGAAGAAGAAATTTCGCAAGTTAAAATAATTGATTTTAGTTTTACTTCTTGTTTTTTTTAATAAAATTTTTAAGTGGGTTTCTGATTTATTTAGATTAAAATTATAAATATTCTGAATTTTTGGAATAAAATTAATTTCTCATTTAGTTTGTATTTCATGAATTACCCTTCGAAAGAGTAATTTTTAATTAATTTTAATTTTTTAATATTAAAAATTATTTATGTAAAAAAAATTTCTGAATATTTTATTTTTACACTTTGTGAATTACTCATACATACATATATATATATATATATTATCAAAAATTTTAGTTAAACCCTTTTTAATTAACATGTTAAATGTTTTTAACCGATGAAATGTGAAATGATATCGTCCAAGAAAATCTAAAAAATATTTATCATGTGTGCTTTATGCTTTTCTTTTCGTAAAAGATTTTCATCATCAAGTATTTTCAAATTGTTACATGTTTCATGTTTTGTTTCATGTTCGTTGAAAATAAACTTTCATTCCATGTTTAAACGGGAAACATTGGGCATNACATACGACTTAGACCGTACAAAAATCCATTTAATTTCCAACAAATCATTCAGATATTACAACCTTTAGTCATCGATTATTATTGCCACATTTGTATATATTTGATATTTAATACTAGTTTTGATTTTGTTTCTTAAAATAATATTTAGCTTACAACTTGTTTTCGAACATTCTTGGAAAATATGAAAATGTCGCCTTCATTAACAAAAATCCTCGAAACAGGAATAAATGTAACTCTCAGATCATAACAATTAAAACATATTATGAAAAATCAACTATATATAAATGTGGCGAAAGATAATCGATGACTATACGTTGTAATATCTGAATGATTTGTTTGAAATTAAATTGATTTTTTTACGGTCTAAGTCGTATGTTGCAATTTTCTCAATTTGTATGGACACTACGTTCTTCGGTATGAGACGTCTTTAACAATTTTCTCCTTATAGACGCAACAGATAGAATTAAGATTATTAGCGATCAAAAGCGCCTTTTTTATCGCATTAAGCCTAAACCCCCTTTCATTTTTCGCGAACAATCCCTTTAAGAATGAATTATAAGAAGACAGAGATTGAGATTAGTGCATATTTTAGGGTTAGGTTAGGTTTAGACACTTTCTAAGCCGAGCGCTGGGGCTAGGACAGATTAGGGGCCGATCGCGCCGCAGCTATAACTGCCTTTCTCTCTGTCAATTACAGTGTACAGTGTACACTGACTGAAAAATATTTACTGTTCAATAAATAAAAAAAGGAACAACTCGACGCTAAATCCCTATATCGTTGCAACTTAATATCGTAACAGCATTCCACAAGAAACTTTTAACGTAATTAAATTAATGTTTAACAACTAAGCAAAAAGAGAAGAATATTAATATAAATTATTAAGAAACAAACCAGAAAATGTGAAGATTATTTTACACCATAAGAAGATAAACAAAATCCACTTATCAATTTTTAAGCAAAATATTTCATAAAAGTTTGAATTTTCCCAATTTTCAATTTCAAAACTGGACAGTCTCAAACTTTTTCAGCTGGAAAATAATTGATAACAGTTATCTTAAATATAGACAATTCTGATCTCAAAGTTTCTGGAAAACGAGTTAAAGAGACTGTACACATAATTTTAAATAGCCCTCCATTTATCGGGTGGATCATTTCCATTTCTGAACAATATTCTTTTTTCTGTTCAAGAATGAATAAGATATCCGTATTTTGTATTTATGAGCTTAAAAGATGATGATTTTCAATTGTGGATTCTTCATAATAATAACAAAATGCGGATTCATTTCATACCCAAGAGATAATGAAGAAAAACGTGTTCAGAAAAATAAATACTTTCCTAACTGCTACTCAGATAGAGGCTTAGTGGGTATCCTTGTGAATCTAATCCCCTGTTTTTTAAGTCTGCTGCAGTCCTTTTAAGGAATAAATAAATACAGAGATAGTTTAAAAGTCTCTGTAATAAAACAAAGATATCTGAAATGGATATTTCTAACATTTATTTAAAAAACGAAAGTTTTGAAATATTTGCATAAGACTGAGTAAAATTGGTTGGTTAAAAATGAACAAAGAAAACTATTGACATACATCAGTTGGAACATATTTGTAGAGCTTCATGATGGTGGTGCAGATCATCAGGAACTGGAACAACAGGTTTCCGCTCACTCCAGGCTCCTGACATGGGATCCATCTTTCAAATAAAAAAATCAATGAAATATTCTGGTCATAGGAAATTATTATGTGAATTATCAAAATTATCGAAATTTAATGCTTTTAACCTCCTCGGATACTAAATGAACACTGATGCATCTATTCTTGTTTACAAATTCCGACCAAAGAGAACTCGTTTAAATATGTACGCAAAGTATACACGACCGCAATTAACTTTCCTTGCATTACACCCTTGCTCAGGTTTATCTGATATTTGAAAAATCTTAGATATTCAAACAAAAAGTAAATATTTCAAGAGACTGATAGATATAATTTCAGGTGAACAACCCATTTAAGGCCAAATAAACAATGGTGCCATTTAGACATTTATCTCAGTAACATAAACTCCACAAGTCACTTTAATGGACAAATTAAAAATTATAAATTTCAAGATAGAAATCTAAAGTGGTTTTCTTATTTTTGCTTTTAAATAAATCTTAAATCCATTTCAAAAGAAGACATTATAAAATGTCAACAGCTTAAAAGATATTGGATTATTAGAGAAGATAAAATTTGTGATCTTTGGCTGTGTAGAAGTTGCTTAGAATTTGCGTAGATTTTCATTAGCAAAGTCTTTGTTAAATTCATTGTAGTACTGTCTTTACAGTTTATCTTTTACTTTTCAACTCTCAGCAAATATGAGACTTGAGTGCCCTATATCAAACTAACACTATATTTGTTGAAAGATAACAGCGACACGCCAGATGAATTTGGATTAAAAGGCCTGTCGGAACTCCGGGGAGGGAAATAAATTCAGTCCGGATAATTCCTTTCTGTTCGGCCGCAAATACACACAACAGAGTAACCCCGTCTCAAGAAAATCGATAACAAAAGCTTTATTTCCTAAAAAATAACATAAATTATAGATCATGGTTACTTGTACAATGTCATAATAAATATTAATAATAGAAAAAATCTTACGATCTATTTTGGTATGGTACAGGGAAACTTATTGTTGATCAGTATTGAAATACGTTTTTAAACTTCTGAAAAAATTACAGTTGAATATTTAACGAAATTCACTAATTCTTCATATGAAAATATTCTTGCTTAACTTTAATGATTTCACAATAACGAACATGTTTTAAAGCTCTGTGGGGCGGAGAACAAAGGGAATGCGGGCTGACATTATTTGGTTTGGTTTGTCTCCGAGAGGAGATTTTAAGTTGAAAACAACATTTCTCAGAGGTTTTAAGATTAATGGTTAACAATATTACATTTAACCAAAGGTTCTTTGTCTTCTTTTTCTATAATCTTTTATTTTTTTTAGTCCTGCTGCATATAGTAATATTTTGAACATGATCGATTATTTTACATTGAAAAACACATGTCCCAATTAGAATATTTATTTAATAATTCTGTAAGTCTAATATAAATTAAATATAAGTTGAATTACTTCTAAATTATTTGCTTCCATTCAAATTCACACTTTACAGTAAATTGGAACTGAGGCTGAACCATAACCATAATCTGAATTAAAGCCAGCAACTGTATCCACTGTTTCCCATGTTTCATCATCTTCTTTAAAAGCTTCAATCGTTGAAGAACCACCACCAAAGATTGTAAGTTTGCCATTAAACACGTGCATAGGACCATATCGCTTAAGTCCAGCTAATTCTTGGATTAGGGTTACCAATCAAAACTTAAAAGTAGAGGCTGTGCCGTTTCAAACCAAGTGTGTATTTTTGCCCAAAATCCTATGAATATCGCAAAATTAGGAATTGAATACTTTTAGTGATTGTGAGCGTCATTTTATGTGGCTCTCCATTTGTTGAAAATAAATATTTACATTTCAATCGGTAAAAACAGGTTTAGACATGATTATTCTAGATTTCATAGAATATAATATGTCTACGCTAAAAGCAAATCTAGTTCTAAAGCAATTTAAACACAATTTTAGAGATAAACACAAACAGTTCCTTTCTCCTCAATGACAAGACAAAGGTTTTAAGGGTATCTTTGTAATAGGACAAAGCCCAATTTTATGGAGGATTACTTGAAATTTCACTTCCAATCCCTTCAAAATTTCTTTAAAGTTTTGCCAAAACAGCTATACCGATGGGATAAAAACATTTTAAAAAGAAAAAGAAGATTTTGATTAATTACGATTGGTAACCCTACTTCCTACAGTTCTCCATTCCTTCCTTTGTATATTATAAATCTCAACATCATTTCTAAATTAAGTGTTTTTTAAATATTGTTGAATAATTTCATGAAGACAAATTTAATTCTACCAAGGAAAACTTTTACATTTTAATATGCTTAATGCGATAAATACACATTAGATGCATAATTAATATGTTAATAATGTTTTATTAATTAAAATTTTCAGATATAAAGGAACTGTAGGCATAGTTTCAACCATTCATTGCCCTATTTATAACAGAACCCTGAAATGTTCATTGTCATTTGAGGTTTCTCTGCAAAAGTTAACACTGTATGTCCATCGTCCCAAAACTGGAATGCCTCGTAAGAACTACTGATTTAAAAAGGCAGTTTAGCTTGATTTCTCCCTCTAATAGGAAGTTGAGCCCAAACCTCCTTGTTATACTTCTCTTATGACGCATTTACTCTGTTTTCCAACAACTTCCTATTTAAGGAACTCAGGATGGAAATGAACTTGCTGCTGACTAGACTTTTCCTTCCTCTTTGAGGGATTATATTCTGCTTTAAAGAGAAGTATAACCAGGAGGCTTGGGCTCCTTGTTATACTATTAGAGGGAGAAATCAAGCTATACTGCCTTTTTTAATCAGTAGTTCTTGATTATAAGAAATTATGGAGAAATTAACAGAAACAATGACTTTTCGTGTCCGCTTACCACATTTTTGATCAGATTAAGTTTTCATAGTACTATAGTAAATTGGGCATTGCTATAGGTGCATTATAGAACCTAAGTTAAAATTACAATTACAGTCCCTTTTAAGAAGTGAATTTTTCCAACCCATTTGATCCTCCTATTCCTCCAACTGCAAAAATTTCATCTTTGTAGAGAGCACATCCCATGGCAGTCCTAAATACAACCAGGGTTGTAATAAATATTGGGTTATATGATATTCCATAAACATTCGCCGAATGTTGTACATTATTAATAATCGATGTTTGTACATAAAACCAAATGCGGACTTGCGAAATTGCACTAAAATTGCGAGCTAGGAAGCTATTAGATATTCGCAGAATTGTGTGCAACGGAATCGCTTTTCCATATAAAAATCATTAATTTTAAATGTGACTTACAAATGGAAATAGGATCACTTGTTTAAATAGTTTTCAAATTTCTTTGGTTAAGCTACTAATTATTTGGTATTTTATGTGTTTTTAATATAATAAAAGTGTAATTTGTTTTTACAAAAGTAGTACATCTGAATTTATGTCACTGCACTGGTGACATTTCAATTTTAAGAGCTGAGAGAAAGTATAGTTTGGTAGAGGATTGGAATTTCCATCAATATCAATTTCCTCTACAGTTTTGAGTCTACTTGGGCTACCATTACCCTGCCCTCCCATCACAACTATCGTTGTTTCGCTGAATCAAAATTAGTTTAAAGCTTATACTCTACAAGTAAAGCTTATAGGGTTTGAAATTAAGGCATATTAAGAAATTGCTGAAAAACTTTTTTGAACATTTAAAAAGAAAAATTTACCTTGTGGCTACAGAACAATGATTTCGTCTTTGAGAAGTTAGTTTGTTTGCTAATTCCGTCCATTTAGTTCCGTCATAAATGTAAATTTTATCAGTACTATAATAGACAAGAAGAAATATATTTGCCTAATTTATTCTAATTGTTTAAAGACATTTTAGGTTTTTTTTATTTTTAAGTTGCTCCACAAAAATGATATGGATATCCTATTTAAAAAGTTTCCACTCTTTAAGTTTTTTATTACGCAGTGGCTAAAGAAAAAAGGGACTATCATTTTAAGCCTAAATAGTATAATAATATTTCAAAATGACTAAAAAGGTTTTAATATAAGAAGTGGTCATTTATGTAATATTTTGTTGTTTGATGCTTCAGTTAGACGTCGAACTAGATCAAATGTTCAAAAACCTCTCTGTTTACTTTAAAAAATAAATAACCATGGGGCAGGAATTGCTGCAATCTCTCGTTCTAGGGTTCTAGGGTATATATTTATACACACCATGGGTTTCAGAAAGCCCAGAAGAAAAATCTAAAGGGGTTCAGATACATGTTTAAGGAATTTTTGTTCCTTGAACAATAATGGTCAGCTGAAGGTCAGAGATTTCCGAATATTCTACATAGTTTTTATTCCAAATGGAAGGATCAAAAGACAAAATCTTACTTAATTGGCTGAGAACCCCTAATCCCTCTTTTTATGTGCCACCCTGAACGATTCAAAAAAGATTTATCCTTTTTTCCTGCAACTTACCGTTGATTTGCAATATCTCCTCCAGTACTAATGATATATTGACCAACAGCTACGATTGAAGACGCCTTTATTCCACTGGTATCCATACAATTTACAGTTTCTGTCCATGTTGTCTCTCCCTGGGTACCATAGAAGCATCTTAACAAATATATCATCTACTCTCAATATGCATTAAATTTACTCTTAAGTGTACAGCTTTAATGTCAAGTAAACTCCACTTATAGGATGGCATATCCGTTACACAATTTGGTACCCATTAAATATTTTTGTTTGATAATGGACAACATAGAAATCTGTACTTTTCTCGCTTTGTAAGTGTATGTACAGCTTACACTGTACAGTGTGAACTGATAGAACATACTTTTTTCCATAAATTTTTTATTTCCTTTTATTGTTATTTAAGCATAGGCCCTGAGAAAGCTGTATCCCCTTTTATTGTTATTTAAGCATAGGCCCTGAGAAAGCTTTATCCAGAAATGCTTGAATGCATAGTCAGATGATTCATAAACAAAAGTGAGATAATCAAATAGAGGAAGAAAATATCAAAAAGGAGCAGAACCCTTATGATTCATGAAGCATTTTTGCAGTACATTATGCATCAATCTGGCTTCTTATCTGATTTACTTAGCAACGTGAGCCCTCCTGGAAAATCTCTAACAACACTGTGGATGAGGGAGGGAACCCCCGGAGGCCCTGAGCCTCCTTCAATGCAGAAATGAGCATGCACAACACATCCAAATGTGCCTAAGTAATACAGGAGGTTTTTAAAACTTGTGTTTTAAGTTTAAATAAATGTTTTTTTTCAAATTTTTCGACATTATAGTGGCATGAGAGGTTTCTCAAAGATGAGAAGTATTTTTCAAATATTATAAATAGTGCCTAATCATGACTAATAAAGTGCATGGAATATAAAACTTTTAACATTTTTTACATGAAAAGGAAAATATTTAGAGAAAAAAAATTAGAATTAAATTTCATTTCATCCTTAATAATCTTTGATTTAAGCAATTCCTTTTTTTGTAGTTCAAATTAATCTAGAAAATTTGTATCATTTATTTAAATCTTGTTTAAATCAAAGATTACAACAAAACAAACCAAGTTTACTCCAGAAATATTTCTCTAAATATCTTCCTTTCTGCGTAAGAAATGTTTTAAGTTTTAGTATAAATCTTATAAACCAAGTTATGAGTTCATATATGTTTCTAATCATAACAATCAATAAATAACTCTAATCTTTAGTAAAATTCTTATACCACTATGTCAAAATAATTGTTAAAATTTTTCATTACACATAAAAACCAAGATTTAAAAAAAGCTGTGCTGTATGGTTGAGGCTCGTTCACTGCATAGTGGAGGCACAGTCTGCATAGCGGAGGCTTGGTCTGCATAGCGGAGGCACAGTCTGTATAGTTGAGGCTCTGTCTGCCTAGCAAATCTGGGATGGCTTGTGTCTGCTCATGGCGTCCCTCCCTCTGTGGATGGGACCACTGCCCATATATGGAATAATTTATCCTGATTCCGTATACACGTGGCAAGGATTTAAAACCAGAAAAAAACGGGGATTTTCTGCAGAAGATCTCTGGATACCCTGTAGAAAAATTGACAAAGTCAGCTTCATGATGAGTTTGCATATCCTTGTTTAGTAAGCCAACAGTACAGTTAGAAAAGTATGAAATAAGAATCAGGGGCGTATTCAGGGAATTTTTCCTGGTAAGAATGTTTGCCAATAGTAGATTTGGTAAAAAAACTTAATTCAAAGAATGAAATGATTTTTTTCAAGTTCCCTCCATTTAAGGAGTTATACATGCCCATTTACATGTAAAAGTGATTTGTGGGTTGTCCTTATGCAGAAGCAAAAAGGAAGAAAATCAACAGAATTGGCCTTTTTCCAAGAAAGAAAAACAACGATATCTCTCTAATCGTTACTCAGGTAAAGATACAAATAATAACGTTGAGAAACGATCATGTATAACTCCTTTAAATGGGGGTAATTTGAACTTATTTTGCCCGTCCCTTTTATAAATGATAATTGACATTACTGAAATCCTTGATTGCTTAATTCAATAAAATTTCGGTAAATATTGTAATTATTTTTCTTACTTGTTTAAAAAACCATCATAAATGAAGATTTTTTCTTTGTATTCAACCATACCTGTAATCAGAATTTTATTATCTATTTTTTCTTAATCCCCACAGTGGAATTTAAAAAAACCTGGATTAATATCTGAATCCCTCCAGTGGAATTTTAAAAAACCTGGATTGATATCTGAATCCCTCCAGTGGAATTTTAAAAAAAACCCTGGATGGATATCTGAATCCCTACAGTGGAATTATAACCCCCCTGAATGGATATCTGAATCCCTCCAGTAGAATTAAAAACCCCCTGGATGGATATCTGAATCCCTCCAGTGGAATTATAACCCCCCTGGATGGATATCTGAATCCCTCCACGTTTTGTAAGTGCAAAGNTATCATAGATCAGACATATCATAGATCAGACATATCATAGATCAGACATATCATAGATCAGACATATCATAGATCAGACATATCATAGATCAGACATATCATAGATCAGACATATCATAGATCAGACATATCATAGATCAGACATATCATAGATCAGACATATCATAGATCAGACATATCATAGATCAGACATATCATAGATCAGACATATCATAGATCAGACATATCATAGATCAGACATATCATAGATCAGACATATCATAGATCAGACATATCATAGATCAGACATATCATAGATCAGACATATCATAGATCAGACATATCATAGATCAGACATATCATAGATCAGACATATCATAGATCAGACATATCATAGATCAGACATATCATAGATCAGACATATCATAGATCAGACATATCATAGATCAGACATATCATAGATCAGACATATCATAGATCAGACATATCATAGATCAGACATATCATAGATCAGACATATCATAGATCAGACATATCATAGATCAGACATATCATAGATCAGACATATCATAGATCAGACATATCATAGATCAGACATATCATAGATCAGACATATCATAGATCAGACATATCATAGATCAGACATATTTTAGATCAGACATATCATAGATCAGACATATTATAGATCAGACATATCATAGATCGAACATTTCATACATTGGACATTTTATAGATCGGACATATCATAGATCAGACATATCATAGATCGGACATATCATAGAGTAGACTTATCATAGATTAGACATATCATAGATCAGACATATCATAGATCAGACATATCATAGATCAGAAATATCATAAATCAGACATATCATAGATCAAACATATCATAGATCAAACATATCATAGATCAGACATATCATAGATCAGACATATCATAGATCAGAAATATCATAAAACAGACATATAATAGATCAAACATATCATGAAAATATGAAATATCCTATCTATGATATATTTTATGTTATGTTGGACATCCTGTAGGTGTATATTTTAAGTCACTTCTCACTGTTAGAGTAGAGGCGCAATTTGAAGTATCTATTTAATTCAAGTAGTATGAAATAGAAGGAAGATATAATTGACGCAACCCGCCACACCATATGATTATACATCTTTGCTGACGGTACTTCATTTGAATAAGAAATACTTGTCTGATGTACAATTACCGCGTATACAATAACCTATTCTGAATATTTCTTATACAAACGGAGTACCCGTCTGCAAAGCATGTATAATCATATGGTAGGGCGGGCTGCGTCAGTTATATCTCCCTTCTAGTTCATACTCCTTGATTTAAGTATGTATTTAAGTATCTGTAGTATTTTATTATATTATTTCACTCAGGTGAAATATGTCTTACCACCAGGAGTCCAGCTAAGTGTAAAAGGCAAGGAATAAGGATCCTCTATGCACGGGTATGAAACAGGAGTAACTTGTCCTAAATCAAAATAATTTTAATAAAATTTTTGTTTTAAATGCACTAATATCGCACGAAAAAAAAATATGCAAAGAATGCTCAAATGGCGAGAAAAAAATTGACGCAAATTCCGAGCAAAAATTGCACACAGGAAAAAGTTCAAGTTAAGCAAGGATCAACAAAAAATTATCAATATNTTTAATATTAATTTTAGATTTTCTATAAAATGATGTTCCAGGGCCCAGAAGGTTATATAGCGTAAATATGTGAAGTACACCTGCAGTATGGAAACAGTACAACAAAATGGCCGTTTTACACTTTTTTCGAGTAAATTCCACTCTAATATATATTCTATTCTCTTTGCTTATATCTCAAAATATTATTTTAGGGAAGAAATAAAGTTAAAATCCGAGAAAAATCTGACAAACGTCTCTGAAATTGATCAAAATAATTCTATTTTACCTAATCTATAGTAAAGCTAACGCTACGCTGGAAAAGTTTAAACTTTTTGGAAATTATTTTCGACCAAATATTTCTTTTTTAAAATGATTCTGTCTTTTTCCAGCCATGTTTAAATTTTCTAATTTTTTAGATTATCTTACCTCTTGGAAGAAAAAAATAACCAGTCTGAATAGAAAGAAATATTAATATTTCAATTGAATGAATTTTTGAAAACAAAAAAATCGATTGTTTTAAAATGATAGTTTTTGGTGTGTACAATTTTTAATGCTATTTATGATAAAAATATTGCAACCGTTAATAAAAGCAAGTTCTAACATTTAACAGTTTTTAAATGTTAGAAGTCTTAAAGAAAAAGTTAGTAAACAACACTAGGCTATACTTGATATTTTATTACTAATGATGTGTGATCCTTAACGATATTGTATCTTTTATAATGTTGATTTAAAAAATTATTAATGATTGAGTTATGGTGAGTAAAAACCAAAAAGCCAAGGCGTTGGCTCATTTTTAAGTCAAGGATGTCAAAGAATTTGATGACTAACTTTCAGAGTTGTCAATATTTCAGTGATTGGTGAAGATATCAGGGGGTAAACAGGGGTTAAAAGGAGTAATATGAAGGGGCTCACAGACGGGAAGATATCAGGGGGTAAACAGGGAATAAAAGGAGTGATATTAAGGAGCCCACAGACGGGAAGATATCAGGGGGTAAACAGGGGATATAAGGAGTGATATTAAGGGGCCCACAGACGGGAAGATATCAGGGGGTAAACAGGGGATAAAAGGAGTGATATTAAGGAGCCCACAGACGGGAAGATATCAGGGGGTAAACAGGGGATAAAAGGAGTGATATTAAGGAGCCCACAGACGGGAAGA
>NW_019398380.1:17301-18056 GCF_000591075.1 Eurytemora carolleeae
TATATATAATTCATACTTGATCAGACCAGGTTTTCAAGGGTACTGAAGTGAATCAGACAACATATGTCTATATATAATTCATACTTGATCAGACCAGGTTTTCAAGGGTACTGAAGTAAATCAGGCAACGCTTACAGTTCCTTTGCAGTATAGAGATTTAACCGTATTTGTATTTCATTTTTCTCACTTTCTTAAGGTTCAAGAAGAAAAATATAGACAGAATGTCGTGGGTACACAGCTTTGTCCGGAAATCCAAGGTTCCCGACCCGACCCGACCTACCAACTTGGATGGCATTACCCAATTCTCTTTAAAGTTTTATCTGCTCCATAATTGTCCTTTTCAAGGTTTGTAAGTGTTTAATTCTGATCATTTCCGTAAGTTTTCCTGCAACAGAAAATTCACAAGTTACTTTTGTAGAGAAATCTCTGTAGAAAATGATAAGTAATTAAAATGTCAAACAGTGATATCTTATTCATCTTTCATCTGACAAATATGGTACCGTTGTGAATCGGGCATTGCCATCTTTGGAAAAGGGTTGCTTGAAATTATGCTTACAGTCCATTTAAGCTCATGATTCAAACCCGTACTAACCTTCTCCATCTTTTGTGTAAACACAGCCGTCCTTACATTCAATTGGAAGGTTGGAAGTATCTTCTAACAGAGTTTTTAAAACATAGGTGCCATCTTTTTCATTCCCACCACCACTTATTTCCTGAAAATAGTATTTAAAGAATCTAATATGATCGGGTACAGC
>NW_019398381.1:0-15184 GCF_000591075.1 Eurytemora carolleeae
ACACATGATAGATATAAACAGGTTCAAGTACTTGTATAAATCTTATCAAGTGTAGATTTTATATACCAGTTCAATGCACGTATTTGTGGTTCCCAGATACCACAACTAAAAAGTAGGCTAGAAAAAAATTTAAAAGTATGCTACAAAATGATATTAAAAGTAGGCTGCAAAATAAAATTAAAAAGTAGGCTACAAAATAATATTAAAAGTAGGCTACAAAATAAAATTAAAAGTAGGCTTAAAAATAAAATTGAAAAGTAGAGTACAAAATAAAATTAAAAAGTAGGCTTCAAAATAAAATAAAAAAATAGGCTGCAAAATAAAATTAAAAAGTAGGCTACAAAATAAAACTAAAAAGTAGGCTACAAAATAAAACTAAAAAGTAGGTTACAAAATAAAATTAAAAAGTAGGTTACAAAATAAAACTAAAAAGTAGGTTACAAAATAAAATTAAAAAGTAGGCTACAAAATAAAACTAAATAGTAGGTTACAAAATAAAATTAAAAAGTAGGTTACAAAATAAAACTAAAAAGTAGGTTACAAAATAAAATTAAAAAGTAGGCTCCAAAATAAAATTAAAAAGTAGGCTACAAAATAAAATTAAAAAGTAGGCTACAAAATAAAACTAAAAAGTAGGCTACAAAATAAAATTAAAAAGTTGGCTACCTAAAATAAAATAAAAAAGTAGGCTACAAAATAAAATTAAGAAGTAGGCTACAAAATAAAATTAAGAAGTAGGCTACCTAAAATAAAATTTAAAAGTAGGCTACAAAATAAAATTAATAAGTAGGCTACCTAAAATAAAATTAAAAAGAAGGTTACAAAATAAAATTAAAAAATAGGCTACAAAATAAAATAAAAAATAGGCTACAAAATAAAATTAAAAGTAGGCTACAAAATAAAATTAAAAAGTAGGCTACACAATAAAATTAAAAAGTAGGCTACACAATAAAATTAAAAAGTAGGCTGCAAAATAAAACTAAAAAGTAGGGTACAAAATAAAATTAAGAAGTAGGCTACAAAATAAAATTAAGAAGTAGGCTACAAAATAAAATTAAGAAGTAGGCTACAAAATAAAATTAAGAAGTAGGCTACAAAATAAAATTAAGAAGTAGGCTACAAAATAAAATTAAAAAGTAGGCTGCCTAAAATAAAATGTTAAACCTTATAGGTACAAAAATTAAAAAGTAGGCTACGAAATAAAATTAAAAAGTAGGCTTCAAAATAAAATTAAAAAGTAGGCTACAAAATAAAACTAAAAAGTAGGCTGCCTAAAATAAAATTAAAAAGTAGGCTACGAAATAAAACTAAAAAGTAGGCTTCAAAATAAAATTAAAAAGTAGGCTACAAAATAAAACTAAAAAGTAGGCTACAAAATAAAATTAAAAAGTTGGCTACCTAAAATAAAATTAAAAAGTAGGCTACAAAATAAAATTAAAAAGTATGCTACAAAATAAAATTAAGAAGTAGGCTACCTAAAATAAAATTTAAAAGTAGGCTACAAAATAAGATTAATAAGTAGGCTACCTAAAATAAAATTAAAAAGTAGGATACAAGATAAAATTCATTGGAGAATGTGTTAAGGCATTTTAGTGCAAAGTGATTTTAGAATGAAGGAAAGGTTTTCAGTTAAATTAATTTCATTAAGCCCCCCCCCACCCCCTTTTTCTTACTTAACCTTACCCTAACTCATGCTATACCCAACTTCCAAGCTTCATTCTAATCATCTTTAGTGGTTCAGAACTTGTGATGTCAAACTTCTGATTGAGTTGATATGGAAACGGATTAAAAAGTTAACCGGAAGTTAACCGGAAGTTAACCGGATGGAAAATGAATAATTTTTCTTATTTTCTCTCATAGATCCAAAACTAAAAATTGGTTCTAAACAGATCGACTTAAATCAGAAAAAAAGCCAGCAAATGAAGTTAAAGTTTCCAATGAACCGGAAACAGATTTCCGAACAGTAACTTATAAACCGGAAACATTTTTCCGAACAATAATTTATAAACAGGAAACAGTTTTCCGGACAGTAACTGAGAAACCGGAAACAAATTTCTTGAGGGTAACTTATAAACCATAAACATATTTCTAAACTGTCACAACCTACGACCAAAGCTATTCACCTGTTTTGAATTTTATTTTAATATTTAGAATTGTATTTAATATTTATTTATAAACGTTTCCCCTCCCAGAAACTATTAAGAATGATTAATAGATTGAATAGGTTTGACATGTATAACTTATAATTTATAACTGATTCAGCTTCAAACCATTTTATATTTAAAATATATCAGTAAATTTGCTTCTGCATTTTCAATGCTATTTTACAGACCATGAGTTTAACCCTATAAAGGCTAGGGTCTCATTCTATTAAAGACTGCCCCCCCAGAAAAAAAAGACTTTAGAGCAAAGGTATAGGGTTGCAGTGCATGTTCAAAGCCGGCCAGGCCCGTAACCAGGATTTTCCCAAGGGGGGTGCAAAGCAGTGTGTTGTAGTATGGACCCAGGAGCACCGAGTGAAACGTAGTGAACGATTTTAGCTTGAATTTTATGTTATGTAAGAAATTTTCTTATTTGTCTTAACAACACTAGTAATTTAGGATTGAACTTAATATTAC
This sequence comes from Eurytemora carolleeae, assembly GCF_000591075.1. NCBI lineage: Eukaryota > Metazoa > Arthropoda > Copepoda > Calanoida > Temoridae > Eurytemora > Eurytemora carolleeae. Next base: position 2,619 of record NW_019398381.1, read on the forward strand.
AATGACAATTCAGTTTTCCCTGAATTCGATGTTTGGTATGGCAAAGGAAAATTTTCATAATTTAGTTTTTAGTTCAAATTTTACAATATTGGAAGACAGTAAATGTTAAAAATTTTGATGTTACTACTCACGTTCACTGATTTTGAACTGTCTGGACAAAATATTGAACCTGAGGCAAAAAGTGTTTGCAAATTTAAACAATAGAATTTTATGATACACATGGGAACCATTTACTACATTTTATGTATGTATATCTTCATATGCGAAAGAACAAGAAACCAGTTCGATTAGAAAATCTCTACCTCAGGACAAATATTTCTCAAAGTAGGTTTAATTTGGTTGGTCCGAGGGAACAGCCGTAGTGAAGAATTGTTTAGATATATCATAAACACAATACGAGCGGGGGAAGGCACCCACTCCATTTTTTCGTCCGCACCACAAATGACGTCAGAACTCACAATTATTTCTTCCGCCACACCTTTTTTCGTCTGAGCAATGCTTCTGTGTTTTCAAATGTATCATTTTATGCCTTTTAACACTTTTTTTAAATTTAGGGAACGTTACGTTATTCAATACGGTTTCATTATATCTTAAATGAATTCTGTTTAAAAAATTAAAAGATATTTAAGCCCAATTTAGCAAAGAAAGGAAAATGTGTGTACCACACCTATTTTTAGCCCGAACCACACCTATATTTCGTCCGGAAATTTTGTTTTTGTATTTTACTCCTAAACTGCAACTTTTAGGTGATAGTGCGTTGGGACTTTTAGGATCTACAGCTAAAAATTTACATTTTTTGTACGGAACATAATTCAATTGGTTTTAATTTTCTTACGGGGTTTTGAAACAAAGAATTGTTTTGTACCTACTGTTACCTTCAAAAGATGTTCTTCTTTAAACAAACAAAATAGGGTAAAACAGTTTAAACCATTATGAACAACTTGACGTGGCTCAAAATTCTTATATAATTATTTAAAGTAATTAAAAAAAGATTTAAACAATGCTGGACAAATAAATGGTCTGCTCGGAAGAAATAATGGTGAGCTGTGACGTAATTTGTGGTCGAACGAATTTTTGCCTTCCCTCCCTCACAATCCAGTGTACAGGATGATGACAAATTTAGAAAACTTTGAATACTAGCATCTCAATTTTTCAAGAGAAGATTAAACCAAACAACTTATCTAAAAAAGGGGGAGGGGGTGAAAATTGCACCATCATTGCACCCCCCCCCCCTGGTTACGGGCCTGTAATCATAGCCCAATTTTTCAAGGACAGGTGTATGTGAGGTTTTACAAATTTCATAAAAAGGTCGAAAAAATATAAAAATTATTTTCTATTGTTTTTGACAGCTAAAGTTGGTCATGTTACACAAGTTTTTACATCTATTTTTAAGGGCCTTTCAAAAATTTAATTTTTGTATCTTAAGCTTAAAAGAGGTCTGGGCTATTTTTTTTAAAGATTGTGCACCCACCAGCACCAAGCATTGCAAAAAAAATGTTATAAAAAGTAAAAATTTTTTAGGTGATAGTGTCATAAATAAGAGCTAGGGCAAAATAACAAGAGGGGGCATCAAACGCCTGTTTATGAACTTAAACCCCTTATTCTAAACACTTTGTTCTTTAAAGTTACTCCTGACTTGGTGTGTTTTTGCAAGATATTTGAGGAGACTCGACTTCAAGAGAATTAAGTTAGTCACAACATATCTTAAGTCAAGGCTCGACCCTTTATTGTTTCTATTTCAGCTTAATTTTGAGATTATTAATTCAAGAATCTTTCTTTTGAAAATGAATTCCATTAATGTTTGTTTGTTACAGTGGTCGCCGATTATACCAATACAATGAAGACGACTTTTTATTGAAGATTCTGTTTGTTTCTATGTTTATCTTGTGTTCATGATATTGATATATGTGACGACGATTGTATATTTTTAATTTTGTTTAAAACTATGCTTAGCTATTGTAAGTTTTGCGTAAACAATAATATTTTATAAATCCTTTGTAAATATTCCCCAGGCTACTGACCACCTAAAATTAAACTTTATAATCATTTCTCAAGATCTTATATTCTGTGCGTTTAAAGAAATTACAACATTGAGGGCAATAAAATATGTGAAACTGTGTTTCTTTTAAACCTTCGTAACATTGTTAAAAATTGAATTACATTTTGATCAGAAACATACAAAATGAAATGAACACTTCCCTAAAACACTTATTTTCTAGTTTCTATAATATTTCAACCAGAACTAAATATTGAAAGGTCAAATATTCAAATAACTCCAAGATTATGGGGATTAGAAAATAAGAGATGCATTTCTCGATTCGATAGATGCAATTTCTCTTTATAAATTTTGTAAGTATGAAGTTAAAGGGAGTGTTCGCGAAAAATGAAAAGGGGTATAGGCTTAATGCGATATAAAAGCGCTTTTGATCGCTAATAATCTTACTTCTATCCGTTGCGTCTAAAAGGAGAAAATTGTTAAAGACGTCTCATACCGAATAACTTAGCGGCCATACAAATTCAGAAAATTGCAACATATGACTTAGACCGTAAAATAATTAATTTAATTTCAAACAAATCGTTCAGATATTAAAACCTATAGTCATCGATTATCTTTCGCCACATTTGAATATAGTTTATATTTTATAATATTTTTTAACTAATTTGTTTTGAATATGATTATTTCTCTTGCCGCTTGCGCAACAATCTAAGAATGCCGGGCACCACTCACATTTTTCGAAATCCGTTAAAACGTTTTCTAAAAAAATAAAATATCATGAAATATAAACTATATACAAATGTGGCGAAAGATAATCGATGACTATAGGTTGTAATATGTGAATGATTTGTTTGAAATTAAATTGATTTCTTTCGGTCTAAGTTGTATGTTGCAATTTTCTGAATTTGTATGGGCGCTAAGTTATTCGTTATGAGACGTCTTTAACAATGTTCTCCTTTTAGACGCAACAGATAGAAGTAAGATTAGAAGCGATCAAAAGCGCTTTTTTATCGCATTAAGTCTATACCCCCTTTCATTTTTCGCGAACACTCCCTTTAAGATGGCGCCGATATTATATATGTTCTAACCATTTCCTGTTTTCAGGGAGATACTTCCGCTGGACTTCCGTCATCTTTAGGTGAACACACATTTTTAACACACACATTTTAAACACACACATTTTAAACACACATTTTTTTTAACACACATTTTTTAGACACTTTAGCAAAAAACTTTGAATAGGATTTAACAGAATATGTAAGTTTCAAAGGAATTGAATCTTTGCCACAAACTCAGATTTTCTAATCTCTATATCTCTGCAACCCAATGGCGTAACCTAATATGTTTTGAAACTATGAATTCTGCAAGATCAAATATCAAAGGTTTACATTGTCAGGTTGCAAAGATATTGTAATTAGAAAATTTGAATTTAATGCAAAGACACAATTCCTTCCTAAACAGAATACATTCTTATTCTGTATTTTCGACGCCCAAAAGTTAATTTCTTCAAAAGGATTTAAAAGACAGGAAAAGTCCTTCATGAGACAGTTTTGCCATCTTAAGACCATCTGACTAATAAGGAACTTAAGTACGTGGAATATGACCATGTTGCCTCATGATAAGGAACTTTTCCTTCCTTTATCAGAATATAAAGTAGTGCACACTATACGTACTGAAAAATCCCAGGAATCCAAAAGCCGAACATTCATTTCTAAAAAAGTTTTATTTTGGGATTTAAACCATCATTGTAGTTTCATTGTCTAAAAGGGGGGTTTTAAAAGGAATGACAATGGCGCTGTAAATACTTTACTACAGTGTCCCAAAAAACACGTGGCATTTTCTTAAACACACAAGTTCAGTAATTTTACAGTTGAAACAGTAAGCACCGAAAACGACGAGCTCGAAAATTGCTTAAATACTAAATACTCTCTGAATTTTTATTAAAAACATATTCTTTGTTATTAATTTACTTTGGGAAATCAATGATAGTTTTCAATGAAGACCCTGTGTATTGGGATACCCTGTATAAAGGCTCTGTATATTGGGACACCCTGCAATGAAGACCCTGTATTTTGGGATACCCTGTATAAAGGCTCTGTATATTGGGACACCCTGCAATGAAGACCCTGTATATTGGGATACCCTGTATAAAGTATCTGTATTTTGGGACTCCCATCAATGAAGTCCCTATAAATTAGGACACCCAGTATAAATATGAATAATAAATAATATATTCTGTATGTTTCAGACAACTTGTTCCTAAAACTATTCCTCATATTCTACACTCTCTACAGGGGACCATAGAGATACAGAGATACAGGGGGCCATAGAGATACAGAGATACAGGGGGCCATAAAGATACAGAGATACAGGGGAACAAAAAGACACAGTAATACAGAGATACAGGGGGCCATAGAGAGACAAAGATACAGGGAGCCACAGAGATACAGAGATACTGGGGGCCATAGAGATACAGAGATAAAGAGGGTATATAGATATAGAGATACGGGGGTCCATTAGAGATACATAGATACAGAGATACAGGGGGCCACAGAAATACAGAGATACAGAGATACATGGGGCAATAAAGATACAGAGATACAGGAGAACATAAAGATACAGAGATACAGTGGGCCATAGAGATACAGAGATACAGGGGGCATAGAGATACAAAGATAAAGGGGGCCATAGAGATACAGAGATGCATGGGGGCCAAAGAGATACAGAGAAACATGGACCATAGAGACACAGAAATACAGGGGGCCATAGAGATACAGATATATGGGGGGTCATAGAGATACAGAGATACAGGGGAACAAAAAACACAGATATACAGAGATACAGGGGGCCATAGATATACAGAGATACTGGGGGCCATAGAGATACAGAGATACGGGGGCATAGAGATACAGAGATGCAGGGGCCATAGAGATACAGAGATACAGGGGGCCATTCAAACAGAGATAAGGAGATACAGACATTTATACAGCAAATTCAGATAGAAAGATACAAGACTAAAAAAAGACTAAGAAAGACTAAAGAAAAGAAAAGAAAACAAATATATGTTGAAATATAGAAAAATAGAAAGATAGAAAGATAGAAGGATAGAAAGAAAATGAGATGCAGAGAAGGGCTATCAGAGAATCTCAGAACCAGATTTCCGACATACTGCAGTCAATTGTAGAACATGAGGAGTTACAGCATAATATCAATTTATCACACGACGGAAAGGGGTGCAGTAACAAAAATGGGGGGGGGGCAACTTTCCAGGAGACTGAAGTTACTTTAAAAATTAACACTTTGAAATTTTAAACCCCTGGATCTCTTTCATTCTTAAACACTTTAAAACCTTAAATTTGATAAAAATTTCATATCTTAAATCCTATTGTTAAGCATTCTTTCTATCATATCTAGTAATAGTATACTTTATTTATAGATTGTACAAAAGACAAATATGCATTGGTCGGCAGTGGTCAGCGTTAATATCTATCTAAGTTTTGATTTCTGACAAGCTATTTTCAAATTAATTGACAGATTCTTCTTGATTCCATGTTTTTATGTATCTATGCTGTTAGAACGCTTGGTAGAAATCAAAAATAGAAAAATCGAAAGTCGTCTTCATTTTATTGATATATATGACCATAATTATATTTTTTTTTTAATTATTAAAGTGAGTATAATGGAAAAATTATTGGGAGTATATGGTGTGGTACAATATTTAATTCTATTTGATGCTTCTGTAAAGGAAAACTGATATGAAACCGTTTCCTTTTTCCTTTTCCGGTTTAAAAAATCCCAGATGTCTGATTGCGAATAAATACTACAATTTCACCAAATAATAGTCAAAAAATACTATAATAGAAATATTGAATTCTGTCGTTTTTCTCATAGAAAAATGTTTGATTGAATTTAAAAACCTGTGCCCACTTTTATATTCCCTAACATTATTTCTGGTTTTTTTAAACACTTTCATACTCTCATACCCCTTTCATCCCCCTTTCATCGCCCTTTCTCTAATTATGATTTTTAAAATCAGATATATTTTACAAATGAAAGCTAAAATCATGTACGCAAAGATTAAATTGTATTTTGATTATATTAGAAAAAAATATCAAAAATCAGTTCTTAAAATTTCATTTTTTTATGTCCATATTGATAAAACTTATTTTATACTTTTAATTTCTTAAAAAACAAAAATATATTGTAAAAATGATGTTTCTTAATAAAAAATTGAAAGATTTACATAGATGTGTTTTGATTGATAAAAGTGAAAGATCTAAAAGTTTTTTTAAAAAGAATTTCTTGATTTCTTTACGTTTAGGAAATTATCTATGGCTTTCCCAGTAACTTAGTTCATATTTATATTTCAATAAAATATATATAATCTTAAATTTAGAATTCTTTTTATCCTGAAATTCTAAATAACAGAATTTCATACATATTCGATATGTTTAAATTAATTGTTTCAATCTTTTAATTCTAAAAAATATTCTTTTTGTTGATGCTGTACATTTTTAAGATTCAGTCGTAAAAAGAATACTTAAATTCTGTGAACGTGGATTTTTTCAGTTCGGTTCTTAAATATCCCAGCTCAAGCTTTGACCTTTGATCACAATTTAAACTCTTTTCTATAAAACTTCTTGTTGGCAGAAACATTCGAAATGAGAAAGGAAAAAATCCTTAAGTTTAAAGATGGATGAATCATACAGACAAAAACGAGGGATTAAATTTAAATTGAAGAAACCGAACACATCTCGTCCTCGTTAGTCAAGAAAGGGTTACAGTAGAGATAAGAGAGTTACAGAGATCGATTAACACCTATAATATGCGATATTTTCCACAGCATGTTCTATTGTGAGTACTGTACACGACCAATCAGGAGACATCTGTATTCATGGGATATTTAAGGATCCTTTGAATAGGAAATGCAAAATAGACGATATTCATAAACGTTATGTTTTATGTTTAAAATTGGAGTATTTCTTTAAAAGTTGTAAAACTTAACCCTGAATGCAAGTCAAAAACCTTACATGGAACCGTATAATGGCGTGCCGGGACACTATAGGCCTACTCAGCCTATCCAGGTAGAGTGTATGAGCAGTCTGTGTAGTCTGTGGGTTACAGATTGCTTGTTTATCAAGAATACAGTTGTGAATCGGGTATTCCCATCTTTGCATTGAAATTTCGCTTCTTCACAGATCTCGTATATTTTCTTTTAGTCATAATTTCCATATATTTACAAACATTGAACAAATTTTTGTTGTGAAATTCTAATTTTTAAATCAATCATTCAAGACATTTTCAGGAAGTATTGTTGTCCATGATAGATAAAGGAATTGAGTCTTTGCAACAAACTGTAATTTTTTTATCCACAAATCATTGCACCCCAATGACTTAAACCTTAAATTTTTCAAACTATGATTCTGCTAGACCAAATTATCGAAGTTTGAAATGGCAAAAGTTTACGCAATCAGGTTGCAAAGATGTAGGAGTTAAAAATTTTGGGTTTATGACCAAGACTCAATTCCTTTAAGCTAACAATTGAATTTGATGACTAAACGTTTACTATATTGTCTTAAAGTACAGAGCAAAGAAAATATCTAAATAATAACAAGTCAAGTAAAGGTAAATTAGAAGAAAATATCTAAATAATATCATGTCAAGTAAAGGTAAATTAGAAGAAAATATCTAAAATTAATATCAAGTCAAGTAAAGGTAAATTAGAAGAAAATATCTAAAATTAATATCAAGTCAAGTAAAGGTAAATTAGAAGAAAATATCTCAAATTAATATCATGTCAAGTAAAGGTAAATTAGAAGAAAATATCTTAATAATATCATGTCAAGTAAAGGTAAATTAGAAGAAAATATCTAAATAATATCATGTCAAGTAAAGGAAAATTAGAAGAAAATATCTAAAATTAATATCATGTCAAGTAAAGGTAAATTAGAAGAAAATATCTAAAATTAATATTAAGTCACGTAAAAGTAAATTAGAAAACTTGAATCATTTATTAAAAAATCCTTTTCCTCTCAACTCATTCTTTTATTGTTAATAATTTCTTGAGGGCAGAGTTGACTGTGGTATAGTGAACATAAAAATATGTTTTCTATACAACTTTTGAAAAGGGAGGGGGATAGGGGGGGAAGGGGGTAATAATAAGAAAAAATCATTGTAAGGAGATTGCTCCCCCTTTTGAAAATATCTCACTTTTATTTTCTAATTAAGCCATGTTTTTGAAACACAATGTCATGGAACTTTGACATTTTTTGTTAGATCAAATAATCAAAGTTTAAAATATCTAAAAGCTTACACAATCAGGGTTCAAAGATATATGGATTAAAACATTTGAGTTTGTGAAAAAATTCAATTCCTTCGGAACACAACTCAGCTTTTAAGGGCTTGAAAGTTTAATGTTAGCTTAAAATACTCAATTATGTTTGCAAAATTATCTCAAAGTTTCAAGTTAAAAATTACGCATATTTTAAAGTAGGTAAACAATCCCTTTAAAAAGATTGTTTGTGTATTTTTCAAGTTTATTCATAAAATTTAAGGTTTTGAAAGTTTGAACAAGGTTCATAACTACTGCAGTTGAACTGTTTTAACTCATAACAACCTAGATTTATCAATTCATTAATAACCTTAAATTAAAAATTTTTTCCTTTTTCGATTTTTGTTTTGAGTTTTCAGACCCTGGGGTACGAGAAATAATAAAAAAAAAGTAAAATTTGTTTTTTCTTCATGAACGAATTTATTTAAACTTTAACGCATGCCAATTCTTTTTTTAACATTTCAATAAAAATAACAGATACTAATTAAAAATGAAATAATAAAAGTTCTATTTTATCTTTTTTATGAAAGGGAGTGACTGGCTAGGTATGGTAGTTGAACTGAGAGTACAGTACTTTAGAATAAATATCAGGATTCCGTTGAGACGATTTACTTTTGCCTTTTCTGTGTTATTCTTTTTGTCGCCGGACACATTTAAAATGAAGAAGTATAAGAAGACAAATCGAAACAAAAATAAAGATTGTTGAATTTTATATAAACCAAACCAAGATTGAATTCAAATAGATGGTCCTTTATATTGGTCGCCCTCCCCACCTGCAGATGGTGGAGCGTCTACGTTCCCTGGAGTTGGACCTTCCTTCATATTGGTCGCCCGTCCGACCTGCAGATTGGAGCGTCTACGTTCCCTGGAGTTGGACCTTCCATCATATTGGTCACCCGTCCCACCTGCAGATTGGAGCGTCTACGTTCCCTGAAGTTGGACCTTCCTTCATATTGGTCGCCTGTCCCACCTGCAGATGGTGGAGCGTCTACGTTCCCTGGAGTTGGACCTTCCTTCATATTGGTCGCCCGTCCCACCTGCAGATGGTGGAGCGTCTACGTTCCCTGGAGTTGGACNTGCAGATGGTGGAGCCTCTACGTTCCCTGGACCTTCCTTCATAGTGGTCGCCGTCCCACCTGCAGATGGTGGAGCGTCTACGTTCCCTGGAGTTGGACCTTCCTTCATATTGGTCGCCCGTCCCACCTGCAGATGGTGGAGCGTCTACGTTCCCTGGAGTTGGACCTTCCTTCATATTGGTCGCCCGTCCCACCTGCAGATTGGAGCGTCTAGGTTCCCTGGAGTTGGACCTTCCTTACGGTTTCTGCCAAATCTTAAAGAGAGAGTCTGAGAAAAGTTTAATGTAATCTTTTATCTTATTAATTGGTATCAAAGAAAGTTTAGATATCAAAGAGAAACCTAGACCCTGATGAATCAAAATAATTTTGTGTTTTTCTTTCTTTCTACGAATTCTGGTATTTTACTTCTTATTCAAATATGTAAAACTAGAAATTCAAGGCGCTTCGCGCCCATCTTCTAAATTAGTTGTGAACATGTTCTCTTTGTGTACATCGTAAAACAAAACAAAAAATAATTCGCGGATTTTCACAAAAAATTTCGCGGATTTTCAAAATTTTTAAAAATTTAATGACGATCGAATTTTGATGGAGACAAATATTTGAAATTTTGATTTTTCATAAACCTTCCCTGGGGTCCCTAGATGTCCCACAAAAAATTTGGGCCCGATCGGTTCAGCCGTTTTGACGTTTATTGGATACAAACAAACAGACAGACAGACAGACAGACAGACAAGCCAAATTTATATATAGATGTAGAAGGGAAAATATTACTCTGTACACTTTACATACCCATCCACCCATGGCAGTCCAAGGTTTTAACCAGTTTTAAAACCCGGCTTTCACGAATGGGGTTGGGCAGTTTTGTATTTTTGTAATAAAATATTATTTTTTTCAGTTTGTTTATATTCTCCATTTTGTCGAATCTCTTAAATCAAATCTACAAAATGTTAAAACCCCAAAAAGGAAACTCGGGAGTTCCGTTCATTTAAATTACGGGTTCTGAGCCCAAAACTTAAGACAGGGTTTCGTTCTGAAAATCAGTTTTAAAAACCGGATTTCACGAATGGGGTTAGGCAGTTTTGTAGAGATCAATATTTTTGTAAAGAATATTATTTTATTTGGTTTCTTCATATTCTCCATTTTTCGAATCTCTTAAATCAAAATCTACACAAATGTTAAGACCCCAAAAAGGAAACTTGGGAGTTTCCTTCAACGATACTCTTTTAAATTTCGGGGCTCAGAGGGCAAAACTTAAAAGAAATTTACCGGGTATCCCAAACCAAACCTGGCCACGAAACCGGGTTAGCTCTCTTAAGTCTGGGTTTGAGTTTCGTAAGGGTTTCGGGAAACTCAGGAAACTCAGAATGTTACGGGGCAATACCTCAAAATTATCAGTTAAGATCTCTCTCTATAGACTCGATAGTGAATAGAGTACAGTCAAATCGAACTTAAAACATTTTTTCTGTTATAAGTGAATACAGTAATTCATTTAAGTTCATCTGCAAGGATATCATAATTTGGAAATTGTTTTCAATATTTCAGTGAAATGAATCAGAGAGAATTGTGATCATTTCAGAAATGTTCTTTATTTAATCGATTTGTAAAACCCCTCCCTATCTTATTCCTACATTCATATATAATACCCTCCTAGATATAAAAATATTATCATTCCCGTAATTTCCAATCATTGTTTAATACAGAACAATAAGTTATCAAAAAGTTATTTTTGTTTAAAAAAAAATAAGATTGTATATTCTATTCTTGACCAGATTTAATGAATAACGAGAAGTATTCAAATCGTGCACAAGATAACTGTTTCAACTTTGCCTACTTCTCAATCTTCAAAAAATAACGTCCTTGGTTTTTTATTAATATGACGTTATACACCATAAGAAAATTAGATTTAAATGTTAATGAATATCGAGAAGAAGTGTAGAACTATAATGAACTAGCTACAGTCAAACAACCTTCTTTACTATCCACCTCTGACTAATCTGATTAAAAAATCAACAAATATATTTATCATAATTAATTTAGCAAAAATATTCTTTCTGTGGTATCTGGGAACCACAAATACGTGCAATAAATGGTATCTAAAAATCTACACTTCATGAGATTTATACAAGTACTTAAACCTGTTTATATCTATTTTTTCCGCGCTTACGCGCGCAAATTGTGCCCCCCCCCAAACAAAAGCCCTCATACGCCCCTGGTGCTATAGTCATCTAGGTAATTTCTTTGAGAACGATTCTAGACCCTGCCCCCGGTATATTTGTAGAGAACGAGATGAGGTACAGTACAACTGTGTACAATGTACATACTCCACCACCAAGCCAGGTTAAGTTTTAGTATAGACTATACAGAACAAAGTTCAAATTCACATCAAACTGAAGTGAAAGTCAAACATTTTTGACATTACTTTTGTGACTTTGTGACCTTGTAAGCTCTAGCTCCGCTTATTTTGATGAGAAACCAAAAAAAAAAATTTCTTCTTTATTTCTTTATAGGAGGGATTGTAATTAACACATACAAGAATTCAATCTTACATGGGCCCGATCGGTTCAGCCGTTTTGACGTTTATTGGATACAAACAAACAGACAGACAGACAGACAGACAGACAAGCCAAATTTATATATAGATGTAGAAGGGAAAATATTACTCTGTACACTTTACATACCCATCCACCCATGGCAGTCCAAGGTTTTAACCAGTTTTAAAACCCGGCTTTCACGAATGGGGTTGGGCAGTTTTGTATTTTTGTAATAAAATATTATTTTTTTCAGTTTGTTTATATTCTCCATTTTGTCGAATCTCTTAAATCAAATCTACAAAATGTTAAAACCCCAAAAAGGAAACTCGGGAGTTCCGTTCATTTAAATTACGGGTTCTGAGCCCAAAACTTAAGACAGGGTTTCGTTCTGAAAATCAGTTTTAAAAACCGGATTTCACGAATGGGGTTAGGCAGTTTTGTAGAGATCAATATTTTTGTAAAGAATATTATTTTATTTGGTTTCTTCATATTCTCCATTTTTCGAATCTCTTAAATCAAAATCTACACAAATGTTAAGACCCCAAAAAGGAAACTTGGGAGTTTCCTTCAACGATACTCTTTTAAATTTCGGGGCTCAGAGGGCAAAACTTAAAAGAAATTTACCGGGTATC
>NW_019398382.1:0-13727 GCF_000591075.1 Eurytemora carolleeae
ACACAAATATGGATAGCCAGACATGGTTTAATCACGTATATTTAGTTCAATCACTGATCTTGAGCTTGAGCCGGAACACCAATCAAGTGTATTAATAAATCTCATAATAAAGTCGAATATTTATGACTGAAAAAAAGGGGTTCATAATCAGTGATTATGATTAACCTGAGGGCCTAAGGTATTTGAAATTATAGAATCTAGATTGAAATTAATTGAATACCGGTTGTTCTGAGAACTAGGTGAATATCTAGGGTTTCTGTCTCTTCTCTTAACTTGTGATCTTGATTCCCTGAATAGCATTTAAATTGTTATTTTTACAGACTGCAAACTGTGTCTAAACTTTATATTGCACTTCATTTTAACATTTTATATCCACTTGTGTAGTATTACTGGGCCGCCTTTTTGGAAATTCCCTTAATTTGTTTCATTAACCTTATAGAGGTAGTGTTCTGTTGAACTAGTCTTCTATCTTGGGAACTCTTTACTTCTCTTGTATAATCTGGGGTTGTTGAATCCTCTTTGTACTGTTGATACCTTTAAAAACTTCTGTTAATTTAATTAAATTTTTACGAATTAAGGATTATGCTCATATTATTGAATAACTTTACTTTGATTGCGAAGAATCTCTGGAGTTGCCTGGAGTACTAACGTTCTCTGGATAGTGATTGTAGCTTGACCTTTAGAAAGATTTTGAATGTAGTATTTTTATTCTTTTTTTAAAAACCTAATTTCTATATTTCTATTAAATTTACTTTGAATATGGAGGTTTCCGGCTATATTCTTCCCCCTCTTCATCTCTGTTTTTGCTTCTCGGTAAGATGTGTAGGAAAGGACAATCTTTACCCTTCCAGCAGGTCCCTTTAGAGAAGAATAGACAAACTCTGTCCATTCTTTCTGCAAACATTTAAATTTCTTGAATTTTCCTTTTTTAGGTACCATTTCTCAGTGATGTTTTTCTTTATCAACTGACTACGCTCTTCATTTAAAACTAATCCAATTTCCAGGAAGTGAATCTATGAATCCCCATTTGTCATCCATGAATGCGCGTTTCTTACAACTCTTCAGTCCACATTGATTTAGTTAAAAAACCTTTTACTTAACGTAAAGGTACCCAGGATTCAATCCTGTAAAAAGGACAGAGTTTGCTCGAAGAAGCACATCCCGATCGTTAGTGCTATGGTCGGCACCTCCCGGCTTATCATGGCTAACAACTGGCTCAATCAAAGAAACACACAGAAGACTTATAATACTTTCCTAAAATGATCATCCTAGGTTACTTGGGTCTCGAGCATAAATGGAATTTTAATAAAAGAACTGAGCCAGTTTGTTAAACTTCCTATTATTTAAATAAGATAAAATAAATTTAGGTAAAAATATTTGAATCCTAAACAATAAGGATATAACACCATCCAGTTGTTGATGAAGTGATGAATAGACTGGGCTGGAACGGGTTCACCTGTGTAAGAAAGATTTTTTTAAAAATAAAATTTTCCGGATTGTGCCTTTAAATAAGAAACTAAAGTTTTCATCAAAATAATAATTTTTTGCAAATTGTGCCTTTCATTAATTCTTCTATTTTAACGGATGAGAAACACAAAGTGAGAAAATCCAAAAAGAATAAAGCCGGGAAAATCTATTGTGTGTGCGCCTTCCAATCCTACGAAAACGGGATGCTGCTATGTATCAAGTGTAAAAGTTATTCTCACGCCGAATGCTACAAAGCGTTCGACTTTAGCGTAGACCACATTTGTGGACCTTGTGCGGGGAAAGCTGGTGTTCCTGGGACTAACAGTACCATCACCGAGTTCGTTCTTAAGCAAAACAAATCTGCTCAAGATCATTCTAAGTTTGCCTTTGACAAAATGCTCCGGCGAGTAATGAACTCAATTTTGAAGGAAGATTTCAAAACCACACAACCAGGAAAAGAACCTGGAACGGACTTCTTTAAGATCAGGTTCAACATGTCTACATCGTACGCAAACAAAGTACTTCTCCATCTAGTACAAATGGGCTACATCAAGTTTTTCGGAGGCTATGAAGCAGACGAAAAAAGAATCAGAGAATTCTTATATCAGGAAGAGTCTGTTCAGAAAAAGAAACCGGAGAATGGAGAAAGGACTACCAAAACAGGAACACCTGATTCCAAGAAGGAACATGATATATCTGATGAAGAATCAATCCAAGGACCACGTCAAACCCCTAAAGTCACAGACTACTCAGAAAGATCATCACAAAACGGAGATATGCCAATAATTGACATAAGTGAGGATGAACCGAGAAAAACAACTAAAAATAACGGGGTCGGAGCCAAAAACAGGAAGAAACCAATAATCATGTCTCCCCACTGTTATAAGAAACAAGAGTTAGAAGTCTTTGTCAACACAGGTGATAGCAAAGAGATAGAGGGACATGGAGACAAACCAACAAAGAATAATGAGAATGGAGCGAGAAACACAAGGAAAAAAATCACCTTTTCTCCTCACAAATATGAAGATCACAATGATGGAGTGTCAAATAATATGGATAATGGTGAGGATTTAGAAGAAATGTTACCAGAAGATAAGGGTGAAGCAGGTTGTTCCTATAATCCTGATTACAAAGACACGTACTCGAATGTGTTTAAAAAACACTTTATTTTTCCTACACGTTTTTTGGAACGAGAAACTAGGAAAGAGAACGAGCCTATAGAGGCTATGGAAGTGAGTGAAATCGGGAAAAACTCGAAAAGAGCCTTTTTTGGGCAAATTCTCGAATCCGCAGGACCCAGACTAAACAGCAGCGAACAGGTTGGGTATAATTTGGTTTTTTCTGTCGGTAAAAACGGAGAGTCCATACAAGTTTGGTCTTTTGGCACGGAAACCGAGATTAAGGAACTGTCAAAGTGCATAGTAGTTGACTCCTATATGGTCTTTTGGTCTTACGAAATCCAGCCAAAAACCACAAACAAAATACCAACAACTTCGGACTGGATAGTCAAACTAAGCCCAAAGAATCGGAACTTTGGAGTTGTTAATGTTACTCGGAAATACACAGATGAAACCAAAGCTAATGGGGAGCTACTAGAGAAATTTTCAGAGAAATTCTCCACGCCAACCCTTAAAAAACCAATAAAGAAGCGGAAAGAACTAACCTTTAAAGAGAAAAATAATATCAAGCTCGACTCTCTACAGCCAAAAATTGACAAGTTCCTCCAGATCTCAGATGACAGGATTGTGCTTAGTACTTCTTCTTTTGATTCCTCAGGAAGCTCTAGAAGACTTCGTAGTTCTAGCAAAACGCCTAGACAAAGTTCTTCTAGTCCTATTCCAAGTGGATCTACCATCTCCCCAGATAACAGAACAAGTAGATCAAGAACAACTCAGTCATCAAGAAAGAGAAGAGTTTCAAATTCTACTGGTTCCTCAAGTCCAGCTAAGACAAGATCTAGAAGGAACCTTAACTACAACAGCTCTGAATCTACAGATTAATAAGTCTGGTCTATGAACAATATTCATAAAATGTTACTCTGAATATCTTCAAATCTTGATTATTCAGTACCGCTCCAAAGTTTATATTTATTGTAATTAATTAACATTTTTAATTTTGATTTGGTTTAAGTATGATTATATAAAATTCAGCTCCTAAAAACATTTCAGATTTTATAAATTGGGATATTTTACTATTATGTAATGGTTATTATTAAAAATTAGATATCCTAATATTTTTATATTCTTACCAAAGAGTTTTGGAGTTTAATGCTTAATTATCAATAATTGTGTTTTACAAAATAAATCTTTTAATTTAGTTATTATTTGGGTTATTTCAGATATTATGAATTGCGTACTAAGACTGATCTTCAAACTATTGAGCTTAACTTCGGTATCAAAGGTTACGAGAACAACGGCTATTCTATTAAATCAGGAGATAAGTTTAGTTTTGGAAAACGTAAAGGAACTGAGTTCCCAGTTTTTTAATAATAAAAAGGTATTTAAGCTGTCGTCAGGAACAACCTTTGAACAAGACTTGGAACAATGGATGTTAAGTATATCAAAAGAAAATAAGAGTTTGGATTTTAAGATGAACATTTTAAATAAAATAGAGAATTTGGATTCAAAGGTAATAAAATATGGAGTGAAAAATGGAATAGATTCTTTAATAAGCAAAGTCGCTATTATCCTTTATAAACATTTAGAACAACACCTCTATCAGTATGTTGAATTAGAAATTCAAGAAATTAAAAAAGAGTTAAACGGAAATTGTTTTTTTAACTTAACTAATACAAATGTTCCAAAAGAAATACAAGAAAGATTGAATCTAGGTAAAAAATATGTTCCATTTTTCAAGTTAAACAAATCCAAAGAAATAAATCAATTTAATTCAGAAGTTTCATCCATGTTTACTAATGTTCTTCAAAACGAACTGAAATATAAAATCCCTATTCATCACAAAAACATTGTATTTCAACTTAAACAGCTAAAAAGGTGTAATTTCGTGAAAAGAAACCCATCGTTTATAAATATAGTAAAGATGTTCCTAAAACTATACAAAGAGGTTAAATTAGAATTTTCAAATAGCTTGAAACTCTCACAATACGGGTTTCTACCAGCAATGAGAACATTTGAACAATCATTCAATATTGACGAAGACAAAATTATTATAGAAGCAGACAAAAATGTAGGATATGTGTGTATTAAAAAATCTGATTTAATTGAACAATACTCAAAAATAAATGAACAGCAACATTTTGGGTTAACAAAAATATCGGAAGAATGGTATATTGAAAGTATCCTTAATTTTATCCAAGAAGCCAAGGCAGGTCTACCTCATGAACTCTCAAACATAATTAAAGAAACAGATTTTTTATGGGAAAATAAAGTATCCGAAATAGGAGTTTTAAGGTTACAACCAAAAGTTTTAAAACTGAAGAAAATCAATGCTAGCAACATCCAATTTTTAACATCAAGAGGAATCAAAAGTTCTATGCGGGATCCGATCAAAATTATTCAAAAAATATTAGATAAAATCTTTAATCATCTTTTGTTTCATACTGAACAGGAATTTATCCAAAAATTTGGATTTATCTCCCCATCAGTCACAGGGGTCCAAGAAGCCATTTCAAGAATAAAACAAACCATAACAGGAGATTGGGGTAATTCTATTGAACTTGAAGGAGATTTTAGTGATCTGTACTCAAACTGCAACTGTGAGCTATTAACTGAATGCGTTAAACAGGCATGTTTTTTCTCTAAGTTTCATGAATCGTCATTCCAGTATATTAGACTGCTCATTAACTGTATAATGAATCATTCATATTTTAAAGAGCCGAATGGCATTTTTAAAACTTTAAAGGGATTTTCCATGGGGGACTGCTCCGCAGCAAGAGGGTCTGAAATTATTCTAAGAATTTATGAAATAAAAATGTTCAGTGGTTTAGCACGAAACAATCTAATAAAAACAGTCAAACGTTTTTTAAGATTTAGAGATGATGTCTCAATACACTTAACAGGGTCTGATGACGAAATTAAAAAAGCTGTAAAGATTATTGGTTCTGGATACCCCCCCTCTCTTAAATTCAATATGGAGTCCAAGATTATTTATGGGAAATTTTTAAATATTCGAATATATAATGACCCACACTCACCCGTGCCTTTTACAACAGTACTACGAAAAGAAAACAACAAGTACAATATAATACCTCCTAATTCAAATACCCACCAAAAATACAAGAAAATGGCTGGACTAAGCTA
Organism: Eurytemora carolleeae; assembly: GCF_000591075.1. NCBI lineage: Eukaryota > Metazoa > Arthropoda > Copepoda > Calanoida > Temoridae > Eurytemora > Eurytemora carolleeae. Next base: position 5,727 of record NW_019398382.1, read on the forward strand.
TTTTAAAACTGCTCGAACTCATTCTTCATCAGAAAAAGAACTGAGAAACCAGTATAAAGTAATTCACACAATTCTAGAGTGTAAAAAGTTTACTGCAAAAGAAAGAAGGAAAATTCAAAAAACTGAACCTAAAACATTAGAACCAAAGAAAAGATTTCTTTCTAAAACAGTTTATGACGAGGTATCGCAGCGCCACAAATTTGTGCATAAGATTTTCAAGAAACTACACATAGATAAAGATAAATATTATGCTCCAATGGAAATTCCCGGAATAAAACTCGAACAAATGATATTCACAATTAAGAAAATGCGAGGAAAATTAGAATTTTAACTTCCACTCCCAATTTTAACTCCATCAAGGTATTCATTAATGGAAGTAATTTTAAATGTTAATATTAGATGATAAATAATAAACAAGGAATAAATGGGAAATTTTAATTCATTTAAACTTCAATCTTAAATAGTATTTTCCAATACTTATCCTTTTATACTCATGAGGAATGGAAGGGCATGGAACGGTGAAACTCTGATTATCAATTCCTCCTTTACAGGAATTTCCCAATAATTATATTCATAATGGTACCCTGCGTGGGTCCAGTGCCAAGGGGCACTGGACCCATGCTTAACAAGGGGTCCAGTGCCCCTTTAATGAAAGGCACAATTTGCAAAAAATTATTATTTTGATGAAAACTTTAGTTTTTTATTTAAAGGCACAATCCGGAAACTTTCATTTTTTAAAAAATCTTTCTTGCACAGGTGAACCCGTTCCAGCCCAGTCTATTCATCACTTCATCAACAAATGAATGGTGTTATATCCTTATTGTTTAGGATTCAAATATTTTTACCTAAATTTATTTTATCTTATTTAAATAATAGGAAGTTTAACAAACTGGCTCAGTTCTTTTATTAAATTTCCATTTATGCTCGAGACCCAAGTAACCTAGGATGATCATTTTAGGAAAGTATTAAAAGTCTTCTGTGTGTTTCTTTGATTGAGCCAGTTGTTAGCCATGATAAGCCGGGAGGTGCCGACCATAGCACTAACGATCGGGATGTGCTTATTCGAGCAAACTCTGTCCTTTTTACAGGATTGAATCCTGGGTACCTTTACATTAAGTAAAAGGTTATTTAAACAAAAATTATATCTAATTAGAAAGGGACTGTTTGCAAAAACTATTCACACCATTTATAATTAACCCTGAGAGGCTGGGAGGGGGGGGGGGCTGAATATATGTATTGCATATCATTACGCTCAGTTTTCAATGGGCTTTTCAAATAAGTAAATTTTAAGTCTGTAGCTCAATAGTAAAAAAACATTAACCTCCAGAGAAGGTTTTAAACTAAATGTGAACCTCATTGGCAGGATTAAAACAACATATTTACCTCCTCTGAAGGATTAAAATAACATATTGTCCTCCTCTGAAGGTTTTAAGCAAAAAATTGACCTCCGGTGAATGTTGGAAACAAAATATCGACCTCCAATGAAAGTTTAAAACAAAAATTTGACCTCCAATGAAGTTTAAAACAAAAATTCAACCTCCAAGAAAGGTTTAAAACANACCTCAAATAAAGGTTTAAAACAGCATATTGACCTCAAAAAAAGGTTTAAAACAGCATATTGACCTCAAAAAAAGGTTTAAAACAGCGTATTGACCTCAAAAAAAGGTTTAAAACAGCATATTGACCTCAAAAAAAGGTTTAAAACAAAGTATTAACCTCCAATAAAAGTTTAAAGCAAAAAATTTAACTGTAATAAAAGTTTTAAACAGCATATTGACCTCCGATGAAATTTTGAAAACAAAATAATGACCTGCAATTAAGAATTAAAACAACATATTGACCTCAAACAAAATTTTGAGAACAAAATAATGACCTGAATGAAGGATTAAAACAACATATTGACCTCTAATGAAGTTTTTATCTCCTCAAGGGGTGGAAGATCTTCCTCAGATTGATCTAAATGAATAAAATAAAAACTTTTTTGTAATAAAAACGATTCCTAAATTTATTATAATTTATTATTTATTTAAAACTACCTTTTTATGAAAATGATGTTTAGATGACTTTACATAAAAGCAAAATATAAAACAATTTTCTCTTGAGAATTATTATTTCATGCAGATAGAAAGAGTGGTACTCAAAATGAAAGAGGAGAAGAAAGACGACTTTTAGACCGAAATATTTCTAAAGCATGGTACACGTAATATTTCAATCTTTAAGATTAAAAACTCAACATAAATACTAAACCAAACCCCAAAATAAATAAAATTGAGATGATTTGCTTTATTTTGGGGATCCTGTATGGTACAATTTGCTAACTGACCTATATAGGAGTTTAGTTGTTAACTGAACTACAGGAGTTGATTTGTTAACTGACCTACAGGAGTTGGACACCGAGATTCTTCGTTGATAATTTCTCGACGCTCGTCAAATGAAACTCGTTTCAGCGACTATAAAATAGAATTCACATTTTAAACATTTTTTCTTTTTCGGTCGAGATCTTCAAAAAAAGTCAAATTTGTTACAGTTACAGTATAATACAGTAATTGAACTTTTTTTCAGAGACGACTGTGCGGAATTTTTCTTAATTTTTTCATTGAAAAATCACATAAAAGTCATTTAAAAACTACATTTAAAGGAACTGTAAGCGTAATTTCAAATAACCCTCCATGCAAAGATGGCAATACCTTATTTACAACGGTACCCTTAAAACTTTAAGCTGATCAAGAAAGGTGTTCTATTCTAATAATTTCTCCATTGCTTCTCATAGGCACGAAATGCGCAAGTCACTTTCCCAGAGAAACCAAAAATGAAAATAAACAGTTTTAAGAAACAAATACATTGATATCTATTTCATATCTACTTGATCAGACAAAGCTTTCAAGAGTTCCATTGTAAATCGGGCATCGGACCCTACATTTAAAGATTCAAACCTTCGCCTGAGTAAAACATGTTTTTCTCTCCGAAAATTAAAAATTTCTCTCTAACATGACTTGCGGATTTATACAGCAGAGACGAAAAATATATTGTCAAAATTTGTCAAGATAGACAAACGAGTTTGATTTCTGCATTATCGTTCAGAGAAAATGTTTCAAGAGTACCATTGCAAATCGAACATATCTCGATCCAACTCAAAATAGATGCTCATTTGAAATTACGTCTATACGGTCCTTTTAGTCGGACTATTATATATAATTAGCTAAAGGGCCCGGCGTTGCCCATAGAATTTTTTTAAAAAATTGAAAAAAATTTCGATTTATGAAAAAAATTAGATTTTTGAAAAATACAAATTCTATAATCTTTTTAGCCTATGTCACCTATAGGGAACTTATATACGAATGTCTTTTTCTATTATATAGATTAGATATTACATAGATTAGATATTAAAAGTGTAAGAATTCCTTGTTTCTAAAGAGTTGGCCGGCAGGGGTAGCTAGGACGGGATCAGGTAGCTCACACGAGATACTTCTACAAATAAAACATATTACACGCCAAACTAACTAAATCTGTTCAGAATTACTTTCATTTCAGAAATGCTATATTAGAAATTCAAAAATGGATTTTTTTAAAATCAGTGAAATACTTCGTAAACAACGCAGATGTAATTTCAAATGAGTTTTCATTATTTAAGTGACATGTCCCATTTACAACGTACCCCCCTTAAAAGTTGTTATTTCAATAATTTGCTCTATTAGAAATGTAATAATTTCAAGTGTAGTTTCTCAAACATTGGATTTCTGAAACAATTGAGAGAATTGTCAGAATTAATCACTTTCAAGCAAGATAAAAGAACGACACATAAAACATTGTTAATCATATAGAGGTTTGAAGGGAACTCTTGATAAAAAAAATGAATAGAGAATGAATAAAGAAAGAATACAGAATGAATAAAGGATGATTAACGAATGAATAAAGGATGAATAAAGGATGAATAAAGAATAAATAAAGGAAGTATAAAGAATGTAAAGAATGAATAAAGAATAAATAAAGAATGAACAAAGGATGAATATAGATTGAATAAAGGATGAATAAAGGATGAATAAAGGATGATTAAAGAATGAATAAAGAATGAATAAAGAATGAATAAAGGATGAATAAAGGATGAATAAAGAATGAATAAAGAATGAATAAAGAATGAATAAAGAATGAATAAAGGATGAATAAAGAATGAACAAAGGATGAATATAGAATGAATACAGGATGAATAAAGGATGATTAAAGAATGAATAAAGAATGAATAAAGGATTAATAAAGGATGAATAAAGGATGAATAAAGGATGAATAAAGGATGAATAAAGAATGAATAAAGGATAAAAAAGTATAAATAAAGAATGAATAAAGGATGAAGAAAGGATGAATAAAGAATGAATAAAGGATGAATAAAGAATGAATAAAATATGAATAAAGGATGAGTAAAGGAGTAATAAAGGATGAATAAAGAATGAATAAAATATGAATAAAGGATGAATAAAGAATGAATAAATAATGAATAAAGAATGAATAAAGAATGAATAAAGAATGAATAAAGAATGAATAAAGAATGAATAAAGGATGAATAAAGAATAAATAAAGGATGAATAAAGGATGAATAAAGGATGAATAAAGGATGAATAAAGGATGAATAAAGAATGAATAAAGGATGAATAAAGGATGAATAAAGGATGAATAAAGGATGAATAATGTATAAATAAAGGATGAATAAAGGATGAACAAAGGATGGATAAAGGATGAATGAAGGATGAATACAGAATGAATAAAGGATGAATAAAGGATGAATAAAGGATGAATAAAGAATAAATAAAGGATGAATAAAGGATGAATAAAGGATGAATAAAGTATAAATAAAGGATGAATAAAGGATGAACAAAGGATGGATAAAGGATGAATGAAGGATGAATAAAGAATGAATAAAGGATGAATAAAGAATGAACAAAGGATAAATATAGAATGAATAAAGGATGAATAAAGGATGAATAAAGGATGAACAAAGGATGAATATAGAATGAATAAGGATGTATAAAGGATGAATAAAGGATGATTAAAGAATGAATAAAGGATGAATAAAGGATGATAAAGGATGAATAAAGAAGGGCTAAAGGATAAATAAAGGATGAATAAAGGATGAATAAAGGATGAATAAAGTATAAATAAAGGATGAATAAAGGATGAACAAAGGATGGATAAAGGACGAATGAAGGATGAATAAAGAATGCATAAAGGATGAATAAAGGATGAATAAAGGATGAATACAGTATAAGTAAAGGATGAATAAAGGATGAACAAAGGATGGATAAAGGATGATTAAAGAATGAATAAAGAATGAATAAAGGATGAATAAAGGATGAATAAAGACGGACTAAAGGATGAATAAAGGATGAATAAAGGATGAATAAAGAATGAATAACGGATGAATAAAGGATGAATAAAGAAGGACTAAAGGATAAATAAAGGATGAATAAAGGATGAATAAAGAATGAATAACGGATGAATAAAGGATAAATAAAGAGAATAATTAAACCTTAATATGCCGGGATGACTTGGGTTTCTCTGCTCTGAAAGATTCCTGAAAAAAAATCGATACTTTTCTTAAACTTCGTTATAACTTCATTTTCTGATTGTTTTCTACTTTATAATTTTGAATAAGAAATGTGTTTACATCTCGGAAAATTATAATTCTGTTGGAAAAATACAAGGAAAGCCGGTCTCAATGAGCAATGTTGATTTTAGCCAATTATATTCGTTTTCTTTTGCTTTCTTAACTCAAGCATTTCTATTCAGTGTACTTTACCGTGACTTGAATTACTCTTTCCGAATTTATTTTTAACTTTTCTATTTCTATCTTTATTGACCTGAGTGGTTTAAAACTATGAGAATTACTGGCACTCTGCCCGGCAGCTACTGCTTTCTCTTCAGCTTTCTTTTCAGCTTTCTCCGTTTTCTTTCTTTCTTCTTCCTTTCCCTCCCCTACCCTCCCTTTCCTTCCAATTCTTTCATCATATTTCTTCTTCTTCGTTTTCTTTTCATCTTTGTTTAGAAAATTTCGCTTCTCCTCCAGAATCCGCTGATTTTCCCTACAATAAAAAACCATACAATTTAAATAGCAACTCCCCCTCCCACTGGACCCCACTGGCCCCCACTGGCCCGGTTATGACGCATCTTTAAGAAATGCTTGTTACATAGTATTCAAAGTCCCGTTAATTTTTCTGCAACTGCACAATCAGTTACAATTACAATACAATACAATACAATACAATACAATACAATACAATACAATACAATACAATACAATACAATACAATACAATAAAATACAATACAATACAAAGAGAGGGGTAGACCCCCTCCAGGGGCGTCCCATTCAGATATATATAACAACCATTCACTTGCACTAGCAGTCTCAAACAGATTACAAAACTAAAAGAAAACAAATCAGAGGAAACAAAAAATCTTAGTGGTGTTTTTTTTATGTTAGAGAACATCAAAAAATTATAAAATGCACTGAACTCCCCTTGTTAGACATTTCTAAAAGTATTTTTCAACCAAAGCATGGAACCAGGGTTTACGCTGTACTGATTAGTTAGAATTCCACTAATACGACTGGCTTATAAAATAACTAAGTGAACCTTGCATGTTTATTTCAAATTTACCGAAATTTCCATCTATTTTCAGTCCTTCAGATTGTAGGTTGATCATGAGGTTAGGATTTCTTCTGATAATATTTAACAAAGCTTTAAGATTTCTTTACATTCCTCTTTTCCTTATTTCATAGAATTCTTTTGATGATATTTGAATTCTTGAAATTTATCTTATTCTAAACTTTTATTGAATTCCAAAATTTTCTAAATATTTCTAGTTGGAGGAATAAAAACAAACTTTTAGTCGATGATTATAATTCATGGAGTTTAATTACCAGGAGTGTCAGTGCTTCTTGTTCCTTTGTTGGAAGACGGTCAAACTTTTGTGCGTAGTTCATTAGTAAATGATCTTTACGATCCATGTGGAGGATTAGAACAATGTCGTCTTCTCCAGCACCGTAGGCCATCAAGCGTAGCATTGCCACGCGTCCGTCACTAGGCCAAGCCTAAAAACCGGTTTTATAAGAAACAAAATTCACGAATTTATCAAAGAAATAATTTTAATTTAGCTTGAATATGTCACAAAATGCGGAAAATATGTTTTCACAAAGTGGTAGGCCTATATACCAATACAATGCAGACGACATCTTATTGCTGCTTCTTAGCTAGCCTATAAATACAGAATATTTTCCATTCTAATCTACAGCTTCGATTTGTTTGCATACAATATAACCCAGAACTTCAAAGACATTAAAAGAATTTATAAAGTATCATTTTCAAAACCTACTCATAATGGAATGTTGCAGATATTTGGTTTTTTTAATTGAATAATTATATTGAGCTCTTTTAAACTGTTCCAGCATATTTCATGTATATTTATTTATGTTTACTGTTACTGAGATTTAGGACATTTTATAAATTCTTTCGATATAACCGAAGTTTTTGGGTTAAACTATATGTTAGCTCGTTAGACAACAAAGCTCAAATAGGATGTTGTCAGCACTGTATTGGCATAAAGGCCTACCATTGAAGCAATATTGCTTCGCAGTAGTACACACCTCATCATGCATAACCTTTCCAAGGAAATTGTTAAATCCTTCGGCTAGGACCCAGGTGCCCTCGGCCTTCACCAACCAGTCCTCCATCTCTCTGATCATCATCAACAATAGCAACATGGTCAACATGGTGATTATCATTAACAATAGCAACATAGTCAGCATTGAGATTATTAACAACAATACCAACATGTTCAACAATGTGATTATCATCAACAATAGCAACAAAGTCATCATGTAGACCATCATCAACTATAGCAACATGGTCAACATGTAGATAATGTATTTAAACTACAGGGTTTGGCATTGGCAGAAAAGCATAAAGATAAATCCCAATTGAAAATAATCAAAGAGAAGATGATAAATATGTTA
>NW_019398383.1:0-13714 GCF_000591075.1 Eurytemora carolleeae
AACCCCCTCTCCAAACCCTCTTTCCAACCGCCCCTGTCCAACTCCTTTTATTGTTCTATTGTTCTATCCATCTTTTACCATTTTTTTTCATTTCCTTAATTCTTTCTTCTCCATACTAAATTTTTTTGTTTCTTATGGGTTAAATATTTATTTTTCCTTCATCCACTTTCTTATATTAGATTTACATACCCCCCATTTCCCTTCTCCTAATTCCACTTTTTTCCTTCCCCTCCCCATCTGTGATGAGAAATGTCAAAAGAAATTTATGAATCGATGATATCTTTGTTTTCATCAAAACTTAGTAATAAGGGGCCTTCTTTTCTAACTTCAACTTCTTGTTTCTCTATCAGAGCCAAGCTAGAAAATAGCTATGTTTTACGATCTATATAAAGCAAATTCTATTCATCTATTAAGTAAATGTTGTATATCACAAATATGTGTTGGTTGACTTCTTAGAGCATAGTTTATTAACTGAGAGAAGATATGTGCTAATCTTAGCTCAGATATTCTTTTAGAACTTCAGAACAAGATTACCAGGAAGAGACTAATCAAATTAAAAACAAGAATATCATAAAATGAGAAGAAATATAATTCAATGGTTCCAACTAATTCAGTTAATCTATTTTATATTAACCTTCCGATATGAAATAAAGAAGCCAATTGTAAGTAATACCACAAAGAATATGAATATAAATCAATAATTCTTATCTAAACCCCCCAAAAAATAAAAAAACCCCCCCTTGCACACCTTAATCCCCTAGAGCAGTTTAATCCCCCCCCTCTTCGTTCCCTGTGAAGCCATATTACGTTGAGTTTATCATCAGTTCTAGGAGTTTAGAGCCAGGGTCAGGTGTGTTTACGTTTTAATGTTTACATCTTCCAGTATCCTTAGATATCACTTCACATTAAAGTAAATTTAGCTTTATTATTGAACGATTAGATGTTTTCAGTCCAATCACTTTTTTTAAAGAGCTTATAAAAAGAACAATAGTTTATTATATGCAACTAAATGAATTGAAATGAAACGTTTAGCATAAAATCAAAATTAGAGAAGCTACGAGGTCACAATGTTGTATCACTTATTTCGCATGCATGAGGAGTTTCCTCTTGCTATATCAGAGAGATTGTATATGTGGAGATATTTAGATTTCATCATTTAAACTTAATTAATTCAATATTTCTGTATAAAATTTTATTCAAGTTTAAACTTATTCAATTAGATTTAATCAGGCAAACATTTAAAGATTAAAAGAGATAAAATTTCTTTATTTTGCTGTTTAATCAAAGGTTCAGATCTCAAGGAAATAGTGTTTAATCGGGTTTTATTGGAATTTGTAATTTTCGTCATAAAAAAATATAATTGTGTAGTAAATGCCCTATTCCAATAAATCCTTTTAGACACGTATCAATCCAGGTACAACTCAATCCTCTTCGTTGGTGTACGAGGCATAAGAACTAGTCAGTTCAAAACTACGTTACTATCAATGTCAATTCGGACACGACTTTATCCCAACTGAAAGTGATTCAGGACTCTTCTAATTCACAAATTAAGAAACAATTACTCTCACACCGTAATCAAGCTGTAAACTGTTTTCTGCAATTGTTTCTCCGTAACAATTACCGTTTTGTAATAATAAATAACAATTCTCCGTAACAATTACCGTAATCAAAGCGGAGTGTAATTCCAACTAAATATATTTTGGGATCTATGTTACAAGTTATGTTAATCAACGTTTTTACAAGTTTTACGTCGTTTTATGCAAACGTAATTAAGCTAATCATGTTACGTAGTTATTTACAGCGCAGTAAAAATAAATCATGATATGGGTTTTACATAGCTATTTACAAAGGTAGATAATTAATAATGTACAACGTAGTTCAGGTTTACAAATATAGGGTTACACGATATTTATTACAAGTTGTTTAATGTTTTATAATAATATTACAGGACAAGGAAGTTTTTATAATTTACAAAACATTAATTAAATGTTTAAACCTTTAATTGTTTGTCTGTTTTTCTTCTCAAAATTTTTTGCTTTTCCATTAGTTTTGCAGAGGAGATACAAGGTCACAAAGCCGTGCTAATAATGTTTCATAATTTTGACCTTTTCCTACTTTCCTTAGTTCAGTGTGATGAATTACATATTATACATACATATTTTATTTATATATCTAGATATCAAGAATATACTGTTTCAGGTGCAACTGTTTCGTGTGCCAGATAAGTAGAATGGACTAATCCTACAGTCTATCCCTGTATCCCTGTATCCCTGTATCCCTCTTCAGACAATGGAATTGTGCGTATTCATCCAAAATAGAATTAACGTATCCCCCTCAACCAACTAAATCACACAATCTTTAAACAAAGTGAGAAATTAAACTATTTAGTGATAAAAACCCCGTTTATAAACCCCGGAAGTGCTGTGACGTAGACCGGAAGTGAGAACCGGAAGACGGAAGGAAAAGATTAGTTAAAGAACCATTAATCTTAGGTCTAAAGAGCAACATCTACCTTTACTTTGGTATAATCAAACTATACATAGAAATAAGAAAACTTCTTTAGATAATATAAAGTATACCCAATGCACCAGGAAAGGTCTAAACACGGGCGAGCAGGGGGGGGGGGGGGGGGGGGGTTAATTTTTATCTGAAAACAAGATAAAATGTAAAAAGTTGGAATTCCTTTTTCATCTCTTTAACTTCTGTTAAGTCGTTAATTATTTAGTTAACTAACTTTTTTTCACAGATCTTCCAACTTAGTTCTCCAGCTCAGTTAATACTCTCTCCGCTAAAGGTAAGTTATTTAATTTATTTATAAACTATTACTCAAAATTTGTTTTCTTATACTATGTTTATTACTTTAACCCTATCACGACTCACCGGTGGTTTGATTCTAAATAACTAAAACACGGCTCACATTAGAATTCTAAAACTTCTTCACTTTTTCAACTTTAGATTTGTGAACAAAGTTTGGCAAATGTTTTTATGCATGACAGTCAAACAGCCCAGCGGGTCGGTTTTTCTATTAATCAAGGTACAGTACTAAAATGTATGTACTTAAAAAGTACTTGAAAAATGGAAGTAAGAACATGTGTCACAAGTTAACATTTGTCAAAATTAAACATTTTTCTGACGTACTTTTTGATCTTTTTTAGAATGCTCCCTTGCACTCTAACTTTTAAAGATAGAGGTCTAATTTTTTTAATGACCAGGCATTGAAAAGTTGGACTATGAACATGTATCACACTCCCCTTGGGGATCAAAGGGGGGAAACAATCTATATTAGACAAAAATAGCCCAATCGGGATAGGGTTAAGAGGATTTATGAAAAACATGGTAATTGGTCAACGTTTGAACTTACATTGTTAAGTTTTTTAAGATTTTATTAAAAAAATCATTTTAAAACAAAGGAAAATTTATTTAATTTTATCTTTGAATTTTCATTTTCTAGATTATTGGGTAGAGATCATAAAAACCCAAAAATAAAAGTAAATGCATTGCTTAATTATTTGTAAAATATTTTCATGTAGGAGGGCGGTGAGGGGGGGGGGAGGCAAAATATGCAGCTCTGAATTATGAAGGAAAGGCTGCACTAAGTTTAAAACATTTTTTTCTGAAACTTAATTACTAAGTTTAGGAATAAACTTGGTTTATCTTTCGCTGGTTAAAACCTAAGCAGATTAAACACATCTAATATAATTTCTTAACACATTTTTCAAACGAAATTATCGATAAAATCAATGGTAGAATCTAATATTACTTTTTCATAATTATCCAGAATTCTTATTTGAATAAAATTGATTCATCAAACTTTTTCAAAAGTCGTATTTGCAATTAAATTGAAGGAAATCTATGCGGTTTGGATAAAGATCAAATATCACAGAAACAGATGACCATGAATAAATTACCTATTTTCGATTTTTTTGTAGATGTATATTCTGTTGTATCAACTCTCTCTACTGGTCTCCTTGAGCTCCCAGATATCTATACTAGATAGAAAGAAATTATCCTCCTGCAAGTTTAACCCACTCTGCCTCTGCTCATCAAACGGTAAATATTCTCTGTAAATGTAAAAAAAATCTCATTTTTATTTTGCAAAAGTAGTTGAACATTTGCCACAAACTCTTTTCATCATATCCTTATATCGATGTAACCTGACTTAGAGATGGCGCGTTTGAGTATTTTTTTATTTCGTTCGTTCAACGCTCGTTCTCAAAATTATCGTTCATTTTCCGCTTATTTCGTTCGTTTTCTCAATGAACGATTGTTCAGTAAACTTGTTTGTTTAATAAAATCGTTCTTTCAGTAAAAAACCGATCGTTTTTCAAATGGTCGTTCGAAAAAATCTTTCATTTAGTAAATAAAATAACGTTTTTTAAAGTTTGCTAGAACAAATCGATTGTTCAGTAAAAAACGATAGTTTTTATAGTTCGTTTTTTCGTTTTGTTTTTTCATTTCTCTGAACAATCCAAGTCGTTCGTCCATCGTTCGTTTTTTCTGATTGACACCATCGTTTACCAAAAATGTTTTTCGTTTTTAAAAGTGTTGTTTATTGACAAAAACGATGTCCATCTCTAATGATCTCTCTGATGATGCAAATCTTTGATATTTTAAACGTCGACTGTTGTATTTGTCAGATTTTAAAGTTAAAACAACTAAAGTCTACGAAAACATTATTAGAGTTTCTAGTGCTCACTTCCTTAATGTACTATGTACATATCCTATTAAACTATGTACAACTGCAGTACTGTACATACTGTAGGGGATGATCTGGGGGCTGTAGAGTGCAATGGTATAGAACTAGCAGACGTTCCACAAGATCTCATAGAATCGAGGCACAAAATATATATTTTTAACCTTTTTTAAAATCATAATATGCGTATTTTTAAACTCAAAAAGTCAGACGCATAAAACTGTGGAATAGGAAGACGACATTTAAGGAATATCATGAGTATTGGATTCAAAACTGCTATAGTAGACATAAAAAATAAATCTATCAAGTTTGAGTATAAAAGTCTTCGTCTTATTTCACAGTTTTATGGGATACCCTGGATAATTTTTCCTGTGTACAAAAGGAAAACATGATAAATAACCTTGCATTAATTTGTTTTTGCTTCCACGGCTTCTTTAAATAATCCAGCGTATCCAGATTAATCCAGTTGTATCCAGATTAATCCTATAAGATTATCTAATTGTTCTTAAACCACTTCTTACACCACTTAAAGCATTATTATTGTAAACGTATCACCCTTGTTTTGACTCTCCGGTAGAGTCTGCGGTCTAATCCAATCAGGGTTCAGTCACGTGCTTGGGGACTATTCAGAACCAATAGAAATTGCAACGGTTATAATATCTATATCTATCTATTAATCGTGCTTTAAACGTCTTTAGCGTTTTTTATCTTTTAACATTTTCTTATAAATCAAGAATGAAATTAAGCAACCAAATTCTATTATATTCTTGGTCCCTTTATCTTCTGGTGGGAATTGGGACCATTTGCACAATGACCCAAAGATTGCAAGCAGTTGCAAGCTTGGGCTAACTTTTCTTATCATCTTGCTAATTTCACATTTTTAATTAAAGCAAAAAACACGTGCTTTTGAGTCAGACAATGTACAAAACTAGGAGTAAAAACATGTTAGGCAATTAGTGCGGCGAAAATCGAAATCAATTGTCAGGCGTTGCGACACTTTCAAGTAGACCCAGACTTGAAAACTGATGAAACTTTTCACAACATTCAGGTGTTACTCAAAAATAAGATTTCAGAAGAAAAACTCTATATATTTTGTGTACACAGGGTTTTTGCGTTAACCCTGTCATCTAATTCCTTGAGAGTGATACAAGAAGATAGACTGAGAAACATGGGTACGTATAATACACAAGGCGTCCCAGTATAGGATTAAAAAAACAGGATGTCCCAGTGGGATGAAAAACATACGTCCAAGAGGGATTAAAGATATAAGGAGTGTTCCAGTAGGGCTGAAAATAGACGTAAAAATATCTAAAGGGTGTCCCAGTAGGGTTCAAAATATAAAATTTTAATGACATTAATTCACAGGAAACCTCGAACATTAACTTTAGAGTTGCAAAATCTTTAATAATATTATTAATATAAAATGTTTTGACAGTGACACAGTGACATCTGAGAAAGTATTTAATAATCAAATGCTTTTTACAAGTCTAAATATGTTTTTTTTTGTGAAATTATTTAAACTTCTTTTTATTAATTATATGTGTTATTTTTAGGTTGCTGGAGTGTTGAAATCAGTAGAAACCTGCTGACAAGATTACCTCCCGCTACCTTCAGGTTTATATAGATTTAAATTAAGCCTTGAATCTGTCAATAGTACAAAACGTAGTGCTCAGATGGTAATGCCCAATTCACAACATTGAATTATTTTCTGTTCAATAATGTGATAAATACTATAAAGTCACCTTGGAAGAGAAGTCACAAAATCATAAACATTATGATTAATATCTATTCCATGCTTGATCAGACAGCGCTTGTAATGGTACCGTTGTCAATCAGAATTGTCATCTTTTTTAATGGAGGCCCACTTAATATTACCCTGAAACATTTTTTTCTACGGAAAAAGGATAAAACCCAACCAAAAAAAGACATCTTTCCATATTTTCTTAAAAAGAATTTGTTTGATGAATTTGGTTTTGAATCTCTATTTGTGTAATGGTTTAAGTTTCTACTCACTCGGATGATATATGATTATTTCAAGACTATCGACATAAGATGGAGAGGGAGGGATGGGAGAGGGATGGGGGAGGGGGAGGGATGGGAGAGGGATGATAAGATTTGAATATTTGTAAGGGAGGGAAAGAAATGGTATGGTAATATGATAAACTTGAAAACGAAGGAACATGGCAATTACTTTTCATGGGTTGTCTAAAAAAGTATCGACAGAGAANAGAGGGATGATAAGATTTGAATATTTTCAACGGAGGAAAAGAAATGGTATAGTAATATGGTAAACTTGGGAACGGAGGGGCATGAAAATCACTGTTCGTGGATTGTCTAAAAAATTTGAAAAAGATATCATGATATTACTGTATCATGATCAGTAACCAATATCATCATGCCGCGATGCCCTTTTGGTCTCATTTATTTATCCATATTTTACATGAAATTTAAATTGAAAACTAAATGCGAGGTGCGCCCTTTAAATAGTTTCCAGATGTCTATCAGCTTTGTTTAAAATGGGTTGATAAAAATCAAAATATAAAAACTGTATTAAGTTAGAAATAGTCCAAAAATGTTTTTAACAGCTAAGCATTCCCCCTCTCCCCCCCCCCCCCATAAAATGTACATAGGCTTTAAAAGTTTGAGATGACTTTAAGGAATACACTTATAGATTTAATTTCCCCCTCAACAACCTTAATATAAACCCTAATTTACATATCTTATTAAATCAAAGCATTACAGTAATTATAATATTTAGTACTTGTGGAACCACTCTGCACTTACACGGTTTCTCATCCTTGCAAATTAGAATAAATACTAATATTTGCTTACAGGCTTCTTATGCATGATAAAGGTTGGGGCTTCTTTCCTGCTTTCTTCATTTTCTCTTTAAGAAGGATTTTTCAACTTTGAATAGTCAAATATAAGGTTTTGAATTTACTGCGAGTACTGAATCAAATCATCTCCGTAAAGTTCATTGTAAATTTCAAAATAAGGTTTTTTGTCAGTTTTACGCATTATATTTATACTTTTTTAGATATTTTTAGCTTCACATGTTTTAATCAACTTTAATATATGAGAAATCATTTAAAAAAGGTTTGATTGGTACTTTAAATTAATGTGGATTGGAACCATTTTTCGAAAAAAAACTTTTAAAAACTTCTTTAATCAGTTAAATAATGATTCTATTGAGTCTAAAATACTCTGAAATAAAATTTTGGCTTTAATTTCTATGCTTAAAGAATAAATTAAATACTTCTTACGTCACAAGTGTCAACAGTTTTAATTGTCCGACAAAATTATTAATAATAGTAATGATAAAGTGCTTATCTTACAGTAAAAGAAGTGCAATTTGGCGTTAATTAGTTTCTGTTTTTACACTTTTTTTATTTAATTTAGGAAAACTTGTCAACTAATGGGAGAAAATGTTAATTCTTCCTTGTTATATTTGACACTTGTGACGTCATGTACAATTGGTCCATTTCTCTGTTACCACCTATTGTACTATCTATCTATTCCTGTAGGTGTATTGTTTCTAAAGTATAGTTCTTAGTTTTACGAACTTTGAACTCACTTAATAATCTAATATGACATGTTCGAAATTCTGATTAAGGAAACTTTAGGTAACCCTTTAAAAATAGTGTACTGCAGTTTTGTGGTGAAATGTAAACAAACTCAGTCCTGTCCAGGCTAAATTTTGTTAACATATCCCAGCAACTGCTCGAAATACACATTCTTTTATGTAAGTTTCTATATATTCTTAGGTAAAACAATTATGTAAGTAATTACGTAACTCGTAAAAAATGTGTAATCAATGTTTACATCAATGTCTAACGTAATGTTGTTCCTCCTTTATATATGTTAGAGCTGTATGTATGTATGTATGTATGTACGTTGAATGGAGATGATTAATATATGTGGATCATGTTGAACCAAATCATCAAATATAAAATATTCCTAGAATCTGAGATATCTTTAATAGTTGGCGAGGGAAGCGGGTTGGACCGCTCCTCTCTACAGTAAGAGTAAGTCAGAAAGATGGAGGGGGGGGGGGGGACTTCATATTTGATTTCATGGAACAACAAAAAATTAAGAATTTTTTATACGGTTTTTGTAAAAGTAGTTCGGTAGTATGCGCACGCACCGCTGCCTCATTAGTAAAAGTAAATTCAACATATATGAAGCATAAAGTCTGACCGCGTCAACCTTTTTGCACTGGCTAGTCCTGTTGATTGTCTGCTTAATTAAGCCAATGTCCGTGCGGTACAGTAAAAACTGGGACCGGAAAGGTTGACCCGGCTCGGAAATTCAAATGTACTCTACGGCTGCCCGTGTGCGGGATAACAGTAAGAGTAAGTCAGAAAAATGGGAGGAGGGGGGGCTATAGTATTTTACATCAATTTCATGCAACAACAAAAAAATAATTGATCATAATTTTGCCAGTTTTTGTAAACGTGCTTTGATAGAGAAAGGGGAAAGTTGTTAACGGTTTGATCTAAAAAGCTTTTATGGGGTGAAAACAACATGGTTTTTTAGTGCACCGAACTTCAGTCTCAGTAAAAATGCTTAGAAAAAAGAAAATTATTTTTAAAAAAATATGTTTGAATATATTCGACGCAAAGGAAAAAGGAAAAAGGGTATATGATGAAACCTGAGAATCTCAGGCGTTGAACGATACATATAAAACATCTGTCTGATGTTTCTGTCTCGAGAAATTGATATAAAACTGTGTCAAAATTATAGAAAAATTCATATATATTCAATTTTATATAAAAGTTGTAGTATAAAACAGATCATATTCCACAAATACAAAACCAATCTGAAAACGACGATATCCCACAGAAACTTGAGAATCTCAGGTTTGCTCCTGTTATTATCATTTAATTTTTATTTTGCATTTTTAATAGATATAATTGATAATATTATTACATATAGTCCGTAAAGTTCGTATTACGTCACCATAACTTCAGCCAATGGCAGTGCAGTATAATGGTCACTTGATTTTCTTCTGTATCACATGACCAGTATACTGCACTCTCATTGGCGGGAGTTCTTGTGATTTAATACGAACTTCTTAATAATGTTATCAATTATATCTATTAAAAATGGTAAATTAAAAAAAAAATTACAATGGGAGCAAATCTGAGATTCCCAGGTTTCTGTGGGATATAATCGTTTTCAGATTGTTTGAGTATTTGCTGAATATGATCTGTTTAAACCTACTTCTTTTGTACAAAATTTCATATAAATAGATTTTCTTATCATTTTGAATTTCTCGAGACAGGAACATCAGATAGATGTCTTATATGGAATCTTCAATGCCTGAGATTCTCAGATTTTATCCTATATCCTATACCCTTTCATTTTTCCTTTACAGTCCTTTACAGTTAAATTAGATAAATGATTAATACTATACATGAAATATCAATAAGAGATGTCATATTATGTTAATGGATAAAATCATAAATTAATATTCAGTTATTGTTATACTCAGTTTTCAACCTAATACATAAATTTTAGATAATTTTTCAAATATTTAAAAAAAGAGAAAAATGTTTATTCATCGCAGATATCAAACATATCAAAAGTGCAATTATTAAAATTAAGCGGAACAATAGTAGCATACGGATTTGAATATATAGAAAAGACAGTTTTTTTTGTTATTTCTCATTTATGATCTATTTATCTATCTATCTATCTATCTGTCTATTTTAATGTCTGAAAGCTATCTATCTATCCCCGGTGGTCCTATCCTTACAATCTACTTTAATCATTAATATCCTCACGGACGAATACACCTGATGGACCTCTAGGCTCGTCCTATCCCCCCACCTAGAACCCCCCCCCTTCCCCCCCCTCCTGTTCTAATCTCATAATTCATAAATCTTACTCTGAGCAGTGGGCACTAGGTACCCATCTTCCATCCTTCTCAATCTTTGGGTAGTTATAGGCTAGTCCAGTGATCTAATATATTCATATTTATAAGGAAAGGAATTGAGTCGTTGCAACAAACTCTGATTTTCTAATCTCTATATCTTTTCAACCCAATGTCGTAGACCTTAGATATTTCAAACTATGAATTCTTCTAGATAAAAAAACCTAAGTTTGAAATATCAAAGGTTTTTGCCCTCCGGTTAACAAGATACTGGGATGGGAAAATCCGAGTTTGTGGCAAAGACTCAATTCCTTTATTTTGGATTTTGCACACACAGAAATTTTTTTACTTTCTTTGTTCATTTAACGAGAAAAAAAACTAATTGCGCGGACGAGCGAATAATATTAAAACCAATTAAGAATGTTTTTTTTAAAAACTTTTAAAATTTTGACAAAAACATCACGAAAAATATAAGTTTGGGGAATTAACGTAGTTTTTAAGATTTCCGTAAAATAATAATAAAATCATAGAAAGCAAAAGAGTCAAGATAGAGTTTTAGGCCGGTTACTTTTATAGGTTTTTAAACCCTAAGGCCTACTCAGAGGTTCTGATCAATTCTAAATATTTTTAAAGAAAGTCTTCGTTCAAGATTTTTTAATTATTATTTTTATTTTGTATGAAGTTCCTTTTTCTAGTGTGGCCGAGAGTGCTCTATAGAAGTAGTTCAACCCTGTTTACCTATTTGTTAAATTCGACCTCAGTTAAATTGATTATTTTTTAGTATTTCATTGGATCAAAATTTTTTTTTGATTATTTTGAAGATATGAGGAATTAATTTAAAAGGATTCTGTTTATATTTAGTTGTTTGGAGCGGTCAGTCTGGAGGTTAATACTGATACTGTTTATATTTATTGGTTTGTAGAGGTCAGTCTGGAGGTTAATACTGATACTGTTTATATTTAGTGGTTTGTAGAGGTCAGTCTGGAGGTTAATTCTGATACTGTTTACATTTAGTACTTTGGAGAGGTCAGTCTGGAGGTTAATACTGAACCTGTTTATATTTAGTGGCTTGGAGCGGTCAGTCTGGAAGTTAATATTGATACTGTTTACATTTAGTGCTTTGGAGCGGTCAGTCTGGAGGTTAATACTGATACTGTTTATTTTTAGTGGCTTGGAGCGGTCAATCTGGAGGTTAATACTGATACTGTTTATATTTAGTGCCTTGGAGCGGTCAGTCTGGAGGTTAATACTGATACTGTTTATATTTAGTGGTTTGGAGCGGTCAGTCTGGAGGTTAATACTGATACTGTTTATATTTAGTGGCTTGGAGCGGTCAGTCTGGAGGTTAATACTGATACTGTTTATATTTAGTGGTTTGGAGCGGTCAGTCTGGAGGTTAATTCTTGCAGGAAACCGGTTCCAAGAGATACCGTACACTAGTATTCAGAGACTTAATAAACTTAATCATCTAGATCTTGCAGGTACATATCTTTCTAAAAATCTAAATATTCATCTTGAAAAGCTTTGATTTTTCTTTAATCAAAGATGAATTAATAGGATATCCCTTAATTTCTACCTGAAAATATATTATTACTATTGTGGTTGCTCGATGGACTGACTTGCGGAATAATGCCGCTGACACACTGAAGGAAAATTGTCAGAATTCAACGACCATACTTTCCTCATTGTTACTGCTGTGACTTGGACCTTACAATCTATGTTAGTTAAAATTATGTTTACACCTCCCTTTAACAATTAAGCAATGAACAAATATCAATACAACTATCTACAATATGTATTGATAAACTTTTGATTACAATCTATTTGCTGTATCGACCGCGGTTTTCAAAAATATTCCTTTTTTTTAATGATTAATTTATAAACAACTATTTTTGTTCTGTAGATAATGAGATTTGTGAGCTGGATGTTACCCAACTGAAGACTCTACCACCTTCTATTAAATATATTAGTTTAGCCGGAAACTCTATTGCTTCAGGAACAACTGTTAGCTTGGGAAATATCTTTTAACCCCATCCTCCCGCTTGGACTATACACTTAAGTGTTGAAGAAAGTGACTGATGAGTTTTATGGGCGACATTCTCTCTTGTGAATGCAAAAAAGTAGTTTTATCTTTTCGTGAAATACAGGCTACAGCCTTAAAAGGGTAAACAGTTATGCAAATCTGGAGCTAGTTCTAACTTGTGTTCTCTAATTATTTTATATATTTTAGAAAAGCGAAATATATTTCAGTTTAAAAAAAGTCTAAATACGCATATATCCCTAGTCCCTGAAGGAGTATTCTGGAATCTAGGAGAACTGACTGAACTAGATCTAAGCAGGCAAACAACCTGGTTCAATCTTAAAAACAAACAAACTGGTTTTTCCTTAAAAAATAAATCAAAAAATATCCAAATGAAAACAGCAATTTCATTTCCGTTAATTAAACACTAAAAAGTTTGTGTTAACAGGAAGGATATTCATTTTTAATTTTAATTATTAGTTTGTTGTAGGAACAAGAAATATGTATTGATATATTGGGATAAAGATAAACCTACAGGTTCAATGGCAAAGAATTCTTTTTCTGATTTTATGTGTTTTTTCCCTTTCTGAAAAAATAAATAAAATATTTCTTGCTCTTTAACATACAATGTACAATGTGCATTATTGCACAACCAATGTCGCCGAATGAAAAATGAAAGATAAACCGGGTTTTGCTAGGAACATGATAATCAACATACACAGTATGGCTTTAAACACAGGCCTACCCGTCCTGGCAACTCTAAACCTAGCAGACAATTTACTATCCAAAATACCTTTCATGGCTATTGAGAACCTCAACGCTCTAAAAATGCTAGGTGAAAATATTTTAATATATATATTTTTTTTTACATCTGATTACTAATTAATATGTTTTGAAAAATTTAGAAAAATTACACTTTTTGTTTTTGAAATTAAAACCAATTCTATTATTTACCCAAAAAGGATGAAATTTTAGAGACGACTCTACGGAATTTATACTGACTCTTTCTTTATATTCAGCTGTAAATTATTAAATATGTTTCGCTACTTAGCGATTTCCCTAAAGACCTAATATATGTACCGTGTGGTATTTCTCAGGATTGGATCGTAAGACTCCCTTCTCTCAA
>NW_019398384.1:0-13719 GCF_000591075.1 Eurytemora carolleeae
TCTCATCTTCAATGAACTGTTTAAAGGCATAACTTGAGTCTTAAAGTCGACTCCTATTCCAGAGTTTTCTGGGTCTCCCTGTAGATTTTTCTGGAGACCCCCAAAGGATAAGAAATCTATAATGATCTCTCGTCTGGATCAAAATTGTGCAAAGCTTGATAAAGCAACATTTGAGACCATACAGTTTGAATATCGTATATTGCATAAAATGCTCAGATTTTTTAATAGTCTCAGATCTGGAAAGTATGGGTTGTCTTAAGGAATTAAGTCTTTGCCACAAACTCAGATTGAAAAAACTCCTATTTCTGCTACCTAAAGAGTTAAACCTTTGATAATTCAAATTTAGACTATTTGATTGTACAGAATTTACACACTATAGTTTCAGTAGAAGTAAATATTTCCATTTAGTGTATAGCGCCGATATAAGGATTTATCTCTATTGGATAATGAGATAGATAGAAAGATAGATGTTACCGCCATGCAATTTCTATTGGTTCAGAATAGACACAAAACGAGGGAGGGAGTCCAGAGTTCCTCAAATAGTAATCACCGCCACCCAAATCTGTTTTGCGGCAAGCGCGCTCCTCACTTGGTAATCTCCACCACCTCAAATAGTAATAAGCCCAAAAAAGCATAAAATTAAATCGTTTATTTCTTAAAAATAAGACCATATTGACCTCTTTTAATGGCCCTATGGTGTACAATATTGTTAAAGCTTTCTCTATTGCTCCTTAGTTTCGAAAATAAATCAATAAATATGCCACACTAAGTGCTAGAAATATATTACGTTTTTTAGTTTCAAGTTTCGCTTTAAGAATGTTTGCGGCATTTTCCTCTGAATGTTGTTTTAAACTCCTTATATAGAGAGGAAACTTTAACCCATTCATTTTCAGTAGTACTCTTAGGAAAATGTTGTAAAGAGATTTGATAGGAAATATAAATAAGAAAAGATAAAATGGCCTTTGCTTGGTCATCATAAATTAAAATAACTAAATGTATTATATGTTGTTACAGAGCATAAAGCGTCACCAGTAACTTGATAAAACACTTATTTAGTGAAATGTGTCTGTTTACACTGCACAACTACAGTGTAAACAGACTCATTTCACTGAACAAGTTGGGTTTCAAGTTACTGGTAAATCTATTTGCTATATAACAACATCATATATTATAGTCGTCTTCCTTTTCCAGAGTTTTCTGGCTCTCACTGTAATTATAAAATAATTTTTCTTTTGTAAATTGATATCTGTTAATTAATTCGTATATTCTAATATCATAAAAATAAATAAGATATGTAGTGTATTTACTCATTTTTTCGAGTCCAAATGAATTTTAGTAAAACTATAAAGACGGATGGAAACCCCACCGCAATGAGCATCACAGATTTGCGACAGAAGGGAGACATAACTGACGCGGTTCGCCTTACCATATAATTATACATGCTTTGCAGACGGTACTTCATTTGTATATGAAATATTTGGCTGATGTAGAATCACCGCCTATACAATAACCTATTCTGAATATTTCATATACAAATGGAGCACCCGTCTGCAAAGCATGTATAATCATATGGTAGGGCGAACCGCGTCAGTTATATCTCCCTTCTATTTCATACTCCTTGTACCTGACCGAGCCTCCGCAATAACATTTTATATCATAGATACTAGAGTTTCTCACGAGAAAAAGAAAAAAATGGTCTGAGGTCATAACATTTGTGTGGAGTATCGTTGGTCTTGGTAACGCTTGATCTCGATATCCAATGTGGAAACTTTTAGATTTGAGGATCAACACTCAATTAAAGTTATTTTCTGTAGCAGGATATTACTGCTACAAAACTAGGTTTTTGGATGTTGAATTCTTTAACTAGAAATGAAGCTTTACTATATCTTATATAATCAGAAAGTGTCTAACTTTTAGAGTGATGTAAATATGAATGTTTTAGGCTAAAATATTCAACTAAAATAATATCTATGACTATAAAGTTTTACTCTGAAACTATTCCCTAAAACTGTCTTTTAAACAACAATTTAGCAACGCAAAGTCTAAGCAGTGCGGAGAGTATAAAAACTCTTATTTTTCGCTAATATCTTATATGTTTCTAGAGATTTGGTTTGCAGTACTTTAACATTCTTTTGTCCAACACTCTCAAAGATGGAAAATCTCTGATTATAGACTCTATAAGCCTAGTTGACTGCGCTGGGCTGTAGGTATAAAGTAGGTTACAAAGATATAGACGTCTGGGTCTGGGAATATGTTGCAATACATGGTAGAAAACAAACTGGATTTTTCGTTGCTATGCTAAGACAGTGATTTAAACATCTAGAGATCAGGATGTAAATATTTAAAGGTTTTCAAACATTTATGAGAGAAACATGCATTTTAGTTTATCTATATGTGACATTTTTATTTAAAAAATGTCACATTACTATAACGGGATATTCACAAGAAACAAGTTCTGACTTCTATAGACATAATATTACCCCAGACATTATAAAACATGCAATACCGGTGCGCAACATAAAATATGGATCAGATGCATAGGAAGGGTACCTTTGTTAATCGGGCATTAATAGCATGGAGGGATCCCTTAAAATTTGATATAGTATAAGACATTTTTTTATTATTTGAATTAAATTTTCAAATGTTTCCAACCATTTAAGCCCTGAATGCCTTTTTGATAAATTGCAAATTTGTGAAAAGTAATATTGAAAGTTTACTTTCAAAAGAATTTCAATAAAAAAGTTTCTTATCATAACAACAAAATAAATTGATCAAAACTTTGAGTTGTAACATTGTAAAACTAGAAATAATTAAGTTATTCATTCCAGGAACTAAAGGATAAAATTATCTCTGTTTTTCACCCCTTTTACATTCATTCTCCTACAAATATTCCCAACTCTTGTAGAAATCCAAAGGAATTGAGTCTTTGCCACAAACCCATATTTTCAAACTCTTATATCTTTGCAACCTTTGTAAACTTTTGATTTTTCCAACTTAGATCAATTAACAACAGATTCAGCCTGCTTGTAAAAAGCTCCATAAATTTTTAATGCATAAGTACTAGGCACTGAATCAGGCAGTTTCTATAGAACTGTACAAACGAATAATCTTCTAATTCAGGTTTTCCAGTTTTTTTAAATTATTATAATTTATACAACAAAAATTATTTAATTGTTTAATCTTTTCGTTTCTTTGCAACCTGATGTCGTAGGTCTTTGATATTTCAACCTGTAAATTTGATATTTCAACCTGTAAATTTGATATTTCAACCTGTAAATTTGATATTTCAACCTGTAAATTTGACGAACACATTAATCTCTTTAGAAAGGTTTTGATTTATTTGGTGTACTTTCCCGTTTAACCGCCAATAGTCTGTATGTATACTGTACAATCTTACAAGAGATGCCTTGTAAGCCGGTAGTTTTAAAAAACCGGAGTTTTCAGTGCTAGGTATAGGCAAAGTTTGAAAAATCAAGGGTTTACACCATCAGGTTGCAGAGTTATAGGAATTATCAATTAAAGATTGCGGCGATTATAGATTTGCTTTGGATTCCATTTGCACAAGTTTAAAAAACATTAATGTATTTTGTCAAAGAATATATAATTCCTCTTACTCTTAAAATGAAACCCTGCAGGAAAATTCCGGGCTGGGTTATTTCATTTTTTTTATTCTCAACTTAACTGATGTTTTGTGCTAATTTTGTAAACAATTTAATCATCTTTCAAGCTGCCAAATATACTTTTATAAATGAACGATATTTCTTGATAAATATATATATGGGATATATATCCATCAACAGATAATTAAAAAATGTTTGTATTGAAGGATTGAAGATTACCTCCCCGAATATATGGGATATATATCCATCAAGAGATAATTAAGAAATGTTTGTATTGAAGGATTGAAGGTTACCTCCCCGAATATATGGGATATATATCCATCAAGAGATAATTAAGAAATGTTTGTATTGAAGGATTGAAGCTTACCTCCCCAAATATATAAGATATATATCCATCAAGAGATAATTAAGAAATATTTGTATTGAAGGATTGAAGCTTTCCTCCCCGAATATATGGGATATATATCCATCAAGAGATAATTAAGAAATGTTTGTATTGANATCAATTTTGTACATAACCAGCGGTAATTTCCTAATATACGATTTTTTTACCACCGCCCCCTTCCCCTCCTATCAAGTTTGTACATGGATTTCACATTTAATACTCACCCGGACCAAAGTTAACGCCCGGTCTGGATGTAACGCTACACCGACTCGGAAATTAAAATGTACTAAGGCTGGGCCCGTGACATTAACATGTTGGAACTATAAAGCCCTTGTTTTTAGCTTTAGCTTTTAAGAAGCAATTGACAAATTGCTCGTAGATTTTTACGCGATAAACTTGCATCCTTAGAATCACTGTGCTATATTTAACAAATTAAATTAAACAGCTATAGCTATAGAAGGGGATTGACTAAGCCCATTATGAATGAAAATTAAAAAAGTTTGACCCCAGGATGATGATAAAGAAATTCAGATCGATAAAGGAGGCTATATATTAAGTAATATAAAAACATCAAAGTCAAATTGCAAATCTTCAGATTGGGACATTTTTAATCTTTGAATTTACCATTTTTAGCTCCAATTAATAAAAATTTGCATTTTGTGTGTGTCTGTTTTTAGTAACACTCTTTAGATCTAGACTGTTATGAAAAGCGACTAAACGAATTATAGATAAAAATCTAAAATTGTTGACCTCGTTCTCAGGATGAAGATAGAGAACCCTCACTCGTCCTCCACCTCGTTCTCCCACGCTGAGTGGGCGCACTCCAACCTCGAGAACTTCAGGCAATCAGAGGATGCACGACACCATTCAGAGGAGGTATTCACGCCGTTCTAACTATTAACCTCACGGTAATCTAGCTAGAACGAAGTATGTCCGAGCTCAAGCTAAGTGTTACGAGAAGTAAATTTGTCCTGGCAACGGTAAACTAACTATTGCTAGTAGTGTCCGGGCTTGCGGTAAAAATTACACACGCTAAATGTGTTCTGGGTCACGATAAACTAACTAAATCTGATTGTGTCTAGGCGTACGGTAAACTAACTATGACTAGTCGTGTCCGGGATCACGGTAAAATTGCTCACGCTAAATGTATTCTAGGTCACGATATACAAACTATGACTTGTCGTCTCCGGGCTCACGGTAAACTAACTGTGACTAGTCGTGTCCAGCCTTGCGGTAAAATTACTCACGCTAAAAATGTATTCTGGGTCACGATAAACTAAATAAATCTGATTGTGTCTAAGCTCACGGTAAACTAACTAAGAATAGTTGTGTCCGGGCTTACGATAAACTAACTATGACTTGCGGTGAAATAGCTATAGCCATACTTGTCCGGGCTTGTGGTAATATTACTGAAGCTACGCGTGTCCCCAGATTTACACTAAATAACCTGGAACTTAGCTTGTCCTGGGTCACGGTAAACTTACTAAAGCTAGGATTGTCCGTTTCATCTTAAAACATATTTCTGCTGCTCCTAATATCCCACAATCTTCTAGATTTGAAATAATAGCAGTTTAAAACCCGAAAAAGTTGCAACAAATACATCTGTTTCATAATTATTAATATTATTTTTAGTATTGGTATCTCCATAATAATCTTTATTGTTATTATCGTTATTATCATTATCTTAATTTAGGTTAGAAACAGGGCTCTTCGTCTAGTCGAAGATCGGGATCGAAGAACAGTAAGATCTCAAGATGATGCAACTAATAGGTAGGTTTAGTAAAGCAAGGGATGATGCAACTTTAGATTGAACGACAACATTTCCTTTAGATTGAATGATGACATTTCCTTTAGATTGAATGATGACATTTCCTTTAGATTGAACGATAACATTTCCTTTAGATTGAATGATGACATTTCCTTTAGATTGAAGGATAACATTTCCTTTAGATTGAACGATAACATTTTCTTTAGATTGAACGATAACATTTTCTTTAGATTGAATGATAACATTTCCTTTAGATTGAATGATGACATTTCCTTTAGATTGAAGGATAACATTTCCTTTAGATTGAACGATAACATTTTCTTTAGATTAAACGATAACATTTTCTTTAGATTGAACGATAACATTCCCATTAGATTGAAGAATAACATTTCCTTTAGATTGAAGAATAACATTTCCTTTAGATTGAAGGATAACATTTCCTTTAGATTGAATGAGAGAACAAGAGATGTAAATACCTGGAAAAGAGAATTGCAAAGAGAGCTTGATCTGTTGAAAAGAGAAGACCAGTTACTCGCAGGTCAAATTTACTAACTATCAGAGTTTGAAAAAAAACCCAGTTTTTTTAGTAACTTTTTCTGGTTGTTTAGAGGCAAGTCGTCAACTGGAGCATGCTATTCAACAATCTAAACGGCCTGAGGTATACTTTAAAATGTTTTTATCATTCATATATGTTGGCCAAATTTCAATCCTTTATGAGAAATTGGTTAAGAAGTGGGCCAGGGGCGTATACAATAGGTGGACTATGGAGAATCAGTCAACCCCCCCTCCCACTAGATGAGTCAAAACATGATTACAATGCTGCACACCTGGAAAGTTTTGTTTTAAATTTAAAATCCATATTTGCAAGGGTGGTTTCAGAGGGGGGGGGCAGTCCATTACCCCCCCTGAGTGAAATTTGAGGGGGGAGGGTTGTCTCCCTCATGGTTTTTTACGAAGTAATTTCTCATTTAAACTATAATTTTCATTTACATATTGTATATAAATAATACAGTTTACTTGGAAGTGACAACATTGTAAACAATAAACTTATATATATTCTCCTCCACCAAATATGCGCATTGGACAAATCTTATCAAATTTGTATCGGCCACTTTAGAGGGACGCCCCTCTATAACTAAAAAGTTCTATTTCTGGGGGAAATTTCTTTTAATAAGATTAAAGGGGGGGTAAAAAAGGGATTTCGCACTTCGCGCGATCCCCCCCCCCCCCTTATACTAAATCTTGAAACCACCCTTGCATATTTGTATTTTTAGGAGGTTGTTCATATCTGTAAGACTGCCCGAGAATACAGGAAATTGTCTTCAGCTTTCAGCAAAAAAATTAAAAATCTAATTTTTAATTTTAAAAACTAGGTTTAAGTTAATATTTTAATATAATCAAATTGTAAATCAACATTGGTAAAATGTGAAAAAGAAGTATCACGCTTTTTCCTTGAACAAAAATTTTCTTTTTATTTCTGAAAAAAATTATGTCTCTCAATTTAAATGAAAAACTTTAATTCTTTCTTTATATTACATTATAAAACATCTTATATTGTATATCTATATTTTACCTTTTGTGTCTTAAAATGTATGCTAAAAATTTTCTGCTTGATACTTTCGATACACTTTCCATAAACGAGAAATCTATCGTCGTTTTTTGACCTTGAAAATTGGCGTCCGTTTATTATAGTGCTGATTTAGATAAATTAAGTTAAGATAAAAAAAACGGCGCTATGTCATTTGTCTTAATATCACTTGTCCTACAATCATTTGTCCTTTAGTCATTTGTCCTGAAATCATTTGTCCAACTCATAATTTGTCCTACACTTAGTTTGTCCTACACATGTTTTAAAAGTTTATGAACTTCAACTTCAATAAAATATTAAAAAAAATTTTATTTCAATATTTTCTACATCAAATGATAATTTTAGCTCATAATAAAGTGCTTAGGACAAATGATGATGTGTAGAACAAATGTATTGTAGGACAAATGACTTTTTTCCATAACTGTAGAACAAATGATCTGTAGGAAATATGATTTGTGGGACAAATGATGTGTAGGACAAACGGTTTTTTGGACAAATAATGGTAGGACAAATGGTTTTTTGGACAAATAATGGTAGGACAAATGGTTTTTTGGACAAATAATGGTAGGACAAATGGTTTTTAGGACAAATAATGGTAGTACAAATAACTGTAGCACAATTGATTGTTGGACATATGAGATAGCGCCATCTAAAAACTAGTGTAAAATGTTCTTAAAATTTATTTGTCATGTTAGTTCACTGCTTATTTATAGAACTTGTTAAATTTCATTTTTTGATTAAAGCCTGGCCTACCCTATTGTAAATAGAGATGGGCGCGTTTTTTTTCTATCTTCAATTTGTTCGTTAACATTTTGACTGATCCATACAGTGCTAATGATCGTTAACAATGTTGAACTGTTCGTTCGCTTTTATTTTTGTGAACAATCAAATTCGTTCATTGTTTGTTAATTTAACAATGTTTCGTTTGTTCACAAAAACGATGTACATCTCTAACTAACTTGATAGTCGGAGAAAGAAGACAGTATAACCGCTGCCTAGGGTTGGTATTGACCAGGTCAAGGATAATGTTGAGATAGCCCTGGACACAGAGGCAAGAGAACTTAAGGAAAACAGATTTTCTTAAACCTTTGATGCTTCGCGCCCCTCTTTACATGGTATTGAGTATTTCGTTTAGTTCTCTGTTCTTTTCCATTTATTCTAATTCCCTAGCTGGGTTCCCTGGATTGGTTCTAGGACAGAAAATCTAAATCTTGTTTTAGAGAGTTCACGAAGGAATGCGGCAACACCAAGAGTTAGCTGTTGCACAAATCACCAGTAATGAAATGATTATGATGGCTTTGAAGCAGGTATAGGGTTCGAAATATACTTAATAGAGCTCATTAATCTTACAGTACAGTGTACAACTTGATCTAGATGCCTGAAAGTTGGTCTGTAGGCCATATGTTTAAGTGATAGATTGATATTATAAATATACAAAGTTGTAGTATATGTGCTTGTTTGTATGTCCTCAAATTATTGGGAAACTCGTTCGACTCTAAACTGGGAAGCCTGAATGTACGGTACAACGGACTTAATATACAGTACATGTAGTATCGACACGGACCATGCAACTTTTAGACTGGGGTGATAAATATTTGGGGAAAGCTGTACTATCATGAAGAAATATCCTAATCGGCATAATATATTTTACTGAAATGTATATGGACGAAACAGAATTTGACCAAAAAACATACAATAATAAATAAAACATGAAGAATGTAAGTACTTTTTGAAGACGGATCATATTAAGCCCAGCTAATAATTTGTGAGATATGCTTTCAATTATTCGGAATTACAAATAAATTCTCTAAATCACCGACTTTTTGGATTTTCCCAAATTTTCCCGAATTGCTTAGGATTTGCAACGGAAGAGCACTGCTATTGAGATTGATACGACCTGCTTCGAGTTAAACACAAACTCTCATGAGATAGCAATCCATCCAGGCATAAACCAGGTAGACTATTGCAACATAGATATTTACAAATATGTCTTTTAAAATGTGAAATCCGGGAAACTCTTGAAATAATCTGCGAATAATTTTTCGATGAGATTAAAACTGCTGAAGATTGCAGATTTAAGCTTTAAAAGTTTGATGAAACTGAAACTTTAATTATTTTGAGAGAAACCCCGTTAATTTTCAATATTGGTCTTTATTAAATTTTTTTTTGAAAGCTCTCGGTGCTCTAGCAACATGGGGTTCTCAGTGCAAAATGGTTTATAGAGTAGAGTAGAGTAGTTTTATTTTTAGGTGCTGTAAGCCTTAGTTCAAGTGACCTCTCATGCATAGAGGGTAATGTCCGATTTTCGACGGTCATTTCTCTGTTCTTCGAATACAGAGATCTCTTTGTGTAAATATATCGAAACCCGCTTGAATACCCGTAAATCACTGTTTGATCCGTTACGTGTGTCTCTTGAATTACTAAATGTTTTACAGTACAGCAGTTTTTGAATATGTAAGAGCTTGTAAACAAATTGATCTACAACTAAAACCGTTTCTGTAAATTACTGAAGATAAGACAGACAACTTTGAGCAGTCAAAGGTTCTTGTGTATACTCTTGTGAATCCAACATGCTACTCTTCTAATGGAGGGTCACTTTAAATTACGCCTATAGTTTCTTTAAGAAGGTTCTGCAACCAATGTGAACTATATCTGTTTGTTCTCTAGGCAGATATAACTAAAAGTTCCCCCCAGTCCTGGGTCAAATATTCAGACAAAAATATTGAAGATTCAACCAATGCCAGGTATTTTTTAAAGGAACTCTTTGTGGAATTTTAAAGCTATTTTTGCATCGGGAAATAAACAGTGAGACCCAAAAAACTCTGGAAAAGAAAGGCAGCATTTAAAACAAATAGAAATTTGAAGGTAACAATACAGTGGTCATCAGAATAAAATGGAATTAATGAATTTAAAAAGTCGATGTAATTTCAAGAGACTTTAAAGAGTTATGTGCCCTGATCTCAACGGTACCCTTGAAAACTTTGATGGGGGAAAATGACAGAGATATTTTCGTTTTTTCATATTACAAATAGTTAATTTCAATTGGGGCAAACGACAATATCTTCTATAGCTTTAATAAGATAGAGGTATAAAGGGTATGGTTGTGAATTTGGTATGTAACTTTCTCATGCAGTGTAACTTGAAATAATGTCAACAGTCCCTTTAAGGAGAGAATCCTTGAGACTGAAGAATCCCAGCACCTGCTGCAGAACCATCTTGAGCTGACCCTCAGCGAGATCTCTGAGCTGGACAAGCATATTCAGATCCTAAAGGTGAATTACAGTGGACTAGGGTCAATCTAAATTCTAACCGAACCGACCCCTGGTCCCGGGCACCGGTTTCTTTACTAATCCACATTGATCTACAGGTTGAAAGGCTGAATAATTTTTCCAATTTCTTAATTAAAGTGCTTTATAGCTTTTAAATGTGAATGTATAGGTCCTAGGGTTACCAAAAATACAAGTATAAGGTTAAGGCATTGCAACAGAAATTCAATCAGGGTTCAGTCATGTGTTTGATGTTTATTCTGAACCAATAGAAATAGTATGGCGGTAACATATATCTTTTTATCTATCTTGTACTGATACTATGGTGGACAGTACCTTACCCTTCAAAATTGTAGCAACTTTCCATAGCAGTCAGGATCTATGTAAATCTTTTATTTGAAAACTTCAAATAAGTACTAGGCTTTCAGGGATGCTATAGCAGTCTGGATCTATGTTAACAATTTATTTGAAAACTTCAAACAAGTACTAGGCTTTTAGGGATGCTACCTCCTTGTGTATACATTTAATTGTTTCTTTTCGCTTCGATTTAAAAAAAATCAATTTAAAGATTTGGCCCATTTTTCTGTTTTGAACATATAGACGGAGTTGAACTGCTTCCCTTTTTTGCGCCGGATCAAGTGAAGAGAAGTGGTTCAACTACGTCTACACGGTTCAACTATTTCTCCCAGGAATCTCTGAGGGCTAAAGAACCCCCGCTGAAGCTTGCAGAAACAAGATTGGAGTTCAGAACTCACAGGAAACTTGAAAAACCTTGATTTTTCAAAATTGCCACATTTAAAAACAATCTCTGCCGTAACCTTTTTTTTTCAAGAGAGAATACAAAGGAAATTAGCCTCATCTTTTCATTTAAAAATGGTTTAAGGTTTATAACACATTGAAAGGTAACATTACTGCTTAATTCCATCAATATAATTAATCCTGCTGCAGTGCATACATGAATATTTACAAATTACACCCCGCTTATTAATATAATTAGGGAATCATAATCCGATGATTATAAGAACATGTTTAACATAATCCTAAAGTGAAAGCAATATTTTTGTTTTTTGGCAAAAAAATTGTATTTTTGTAATAATAATGAAAAATCAAGAAAAACTTATCTACAGGCCGGATATAGAAGCTTGTAATGATTCTCCCCATGGAAAGTAAGAAACATGAAGAGAAGTGGTTCAACTACGTCTACACGGTTCAACTATTTCTCCCAGGAATCTCTGAGGGCTAAAGAACCCCCGCTGAAGCTTGCAGAAACAAGATTGGAGTTCAGAACTCACAGGAAACTTGAAAAACCTTGATTTTTCAAAATTGCCACATTTAAAAACAATCTCTGCCGTAACCTTTTTTTTTCAAGAGAGAATACAAAGGAAATTAGCCTCATCTTTTCATTTAAAAATGGTTTAAGGTTTATAACACATTGAAAGGTAACATTACTGCTTAATTCCATCAATATAATTAATCCTGCTGCAGTGCATACATGAATATTTACAAATTACACCCCGCTTATTAATATAATTAGGGAATCATAATCCGATGATTATAAGAACATGTTTAACATAATCCTAAAGTGAAAGCAATATTTCTGTTTTTTGGCAAAAAAATTGTATTTTTGTAATAATAATGAAAAATCAAGAAAAACTTATCTACAGGCCGGATATAGAAGCTTGTAATGATTCTCCCCATGGAAAGTAAGAAACATAGTAAATAAATTGTATTAGTAATTAAACTTATTATTAACGCTTATGAAACTTTTGTGTACTTTATCTTTCATGCTGACTTCAGTCGTAACTCTGATCTTAGTAAAATACAATGAATAGTAGTTAAACTAATAAACGTGGGTAAACCAAGTCTCTTGTGCACAAAAAGGTTTAACTTGTTCAACTTCTGCTCGATTATTTTACAAGGTCACGTTGTTACGCTTTTTTGTTTACACAATATAGCTTAAATCATGATGATGTTCAGGGCCGGATACAGGATTTAAGTGAGGGGGGTGCTAGATTTATTTTGTTTTGTAACAACATCAAATACACTTAAGTATTGCTTTAATGTCGTCTTCCTATTCCTTGTTTTCTGGTTTTCACTGGTAGCACTGTACAATGAAGTTTAATTGGTTCCGGGATATTTTAAAAAATATTATTTTTTAAAAGTTATTTTTTGAATAATTTTTCAGTTTAAATAAAAACAAAAATACCTACAGTTTAACCCAGATCTTTGGAGAATAGAAAGAATTTATTAAATTTATAGAATCGAAAAAATTTACAAAATCTTTCAATGTTTTATTTTACAGTGATAACCAGAAAATTCTGGAATAGGGAGACGACTTTTAAGCTTAAATTATGATATTAGATAGTCCAATGAGCACGGGAAATAGAATTTATTCAGTGTGAACAGACCCATTTCACTTCATTTGTGATTTCATAGTGTCTAGTTAAATTTTTTGCCCTATAACAACATCAAATACACATTCGTATTGCTATAAAGTCGTCTTCCTATTTCGGAGTTTTCTGGTTATAACTGTACTATTTTAACTAAATTTTAGTAATTGTAAAAATAAAAAGAAAGTCATGAAATATGCGGGAACAGTTATAAAGAGCTCCATATCATTATTCAGTTAAAAAAACTAAATATCTGCAGCATTCCATTATCAATAGGTTTTGAATACGACATTTTATAAACTATTTCGATGTCTCCAAAGTCTGGGCTTAACAATATAAAACACTATTATTTTGGCACGACGTATTATACAGCTTTTGCGCATAAACTTTCTCTGTTTATAAATGTTTGAAGAAAATATAATCTAAAAAAATGGGTTGACAAGTTGATCCTTCTTACAGCCAAGATTATCACGTTTAAGGTTTAAAGAAAAAAAAACATTGTGAATATGACTCTACAATATAGGATCCATAGATATACAAGAATATCTATGATAGAATCACTTAAAATTACGTGTTCAGTGTCCGAATTTAATGAATTTAAGCCATGTCTCAAATCTCCCAAAAACCGGTTTTAATTGACCGCCGGCTTAAATCTTGAAAAATTTAATACAAATTTAAGTGGAACCAACAATATTTGAGCCG